>NC_141154.1:138513317-138695331 GCF_053477565.2 Lygodium microphyllum | reverse complement strand
AAGAGGAGTTACTTCCTCTCCAAAGGTGATATCCTGCGAAGTCAGGTTCTTCAGTATAGCATGGAACTGGCTCAACTGAGCAGACATAGTCGCATTATCCTTCATGCGCAGATCCATAAGCTGCTTCAACCAGTGCATCAGACTCACCGGACTTTTCTTATCATAAAGATTCTTGATTTTATTCCATAGATCCCATGCACTCTGTGCTTCCTCAAATACATTATAATGTACCTCTTCAGTGAGAGATAATACAATCGTGGACTTGCATAGCTCATCAAGTTCAAGCCACTCGTCATTGTCCATAGTTTCAGGCTGCTCCCCGCTCAACCGAAGTGGCTTAATCTGAGATTTCTGCACCAAGACCTACCAAATTTGACTCTTCCAATAAGAGTACTTGGTACCATCCAACTTGGTGATGTTAAATATGGCATTATCAGTCGAAGAGGATGCCATAATGCAGGCTGGAAATGCACAGACAACGTAAAACTGCTGGCTATTTTACTGCAAAAAATGCTCAAAATCCGTTGAAATGAGCTCCAAATGGCGAGAAAAGTGTGCCAAAAGATGCTGCCCACTTAGTATTAGGTGTGGTACACCAAATCAGGATATTTCAGCATAAAAAATACTGCTCAGTCCACCAATAAATGCTTGCTGTAATAAATTTCAAAATTGCAATAATGAGAGCAAACTGGATCTAATGTCAACTAAACAATGCTAGGTCCAAAGCCGGCATAAAGAGGACAAAGCAAAGCCAAATGACAGTGAAAATACATGAGTATAACACCAAGAGATGTCAAATAGCATTTGCCAGTAAGAGGCACACTCCCAGACAATCCAGGCAAAATGTACCTGCAACTGCCAAAACTTGACACAAATAGGTGTCTGCTCAAAGGAAAGCGGATCCAAAACTAAGACTCAGCTCATAAGCATCCTGTGAACCAAGACATATACTCAATGCAACATCCAATTGTCGGAGTATAATCCCAAAGTCTCAATACATCTATAACTGCTCAATGACATAAATTGCTCCAATAACATGTAATCCCTGCTCAAGGTCAAGTAAGCATGCAAGATGTTCCCACTGGCACAAAAGGTGTACAAACGAGCTCAAGGGCTCAAGCAACCCAAGACAAAGTACTAGTGACAAGTGACCAAGTCAATGTGTCATATGCATCCCAAGAGCATGACATACATGAAGCAACTGATGGAAGCAACCAAGCAAATGATCAAACTGAGTCGAAAATGCTCAAATACATCCAAGGCAAAGCTCCCAATGTCAATAAGCATAGATGAACCAAATGGCATATATCACAAACAAAAGCATGTAATGTATGAAGCCTAACTGTCAAGCATAGACATGAGGCATAAGGGGTCCAAGAGCATGCCAAGTCGGTCCAAATGCCAGTGAATACCAACCAAGATGGAGCTTATGCGTAGCTCAAATACATTCCATAGATTCAAACATGAGCTCAAAGTCGTCCCCAAATGTCAGATACATGATGGCAAATCCCAAAGCATACATCCGGTACCAATAGGTAACTGACAAAGCATCCAAAGTACCTTCAGCCCACTGTTATTACAGCCAAGTTTGACTGTCAAAACTGAGAAATTTTAGCCAATATTTCAGGCCAAAATCATGGCATAATCATTTGCATACATTCCCAAGGAACTAGGCATCATGTAGGCCGCATACGGGCATCAAACAAGGTAATCGGAGTAGAGTATAAGCATCAAATGCCAATGCCAAGTGTGGCTGCCCTGTTTCCAGCACTGTATAACAGTAATTGACAGTCCCAAATCAGCCAATATTTCAGGCCAAAATCATGGCATAATCATGTGCATATATTCCCAAGGCATTCGGGTATCAAGTAGACCGCATACGAGCATCAAATAGCACAACCGGAATGGAGTGTAAGCAACAAATCCTAATGCCAATGGTGCTGCCCTATTTTCAGCCTGTTATGACAGTTTATGATAGTCCCAAATCTGAAGAAATCAGCCCCGAATGATCAAGACCAATGCCAAAGCTTGAATGACATCAAACATGAAGTCTAATAGCCCTCTTGATCAAGGTAGAGAGCAAGAAGCAATGGCCAAGTGTGGAGATGAAGTAGACGAGTGCTAACAGCCTGGAAAAAATAACGCAATCTACCCTGTTGGTATTGAACTTGCTGCTGCTCCACATGGGCTGAAAGGGGGTAATGGGGGGATCAAGAAGGGCCTACCAAAGGCCTATTACAAGCCTCTTTGAGCCTTGATAGGTGTAAGGCACAATATGAGGGGAATAAGCTTCAAGGGTTTGAAGTCATGGCTGCCCTTGTTGTTTGCAACCTGTAGACTGAAATAAAACCCTGAAATAATGATCAAATACCTCAGTATCAATGCCTTGAAGGTGCCTCAATAGGCTGGGAAGGTGCTCAGGAAGCCGGGGAGTGACGGGAGCTCGGGGAGATCGGATATGGCTGCCGGGATGGAGATCCAATGCAAGAAGGGGGTCAATGCGAAGCTAAGCAAGCACCGAGTCGAGCTCGAGCAAGAGGAAGCCAAGCTCTGATACCAGTTGAAAGGTGAGAAGGATCGAAGCTTGCACGCGAGCTATGGCGGGAGAGCAAGAGCAAAAAAGAGAGAGACAAGAAATGGGAACTCCAATAGTCACAATGTGTGATTGGGCCTTCCTTTATTTACTAGTCACTAAAATGAATGTAAAGAATAAAGTGATGTGACGGGCGCCTGCCACCTGCAGTGTGCAGTGGTAGGTAGTACTGTCAGTGTAGTAATACACGATGTCGTGCTGCTGCGCATCCGAGCCGTATACACCTCCATTTCTTTTGTTGTGCATTTGTGTTAATTTCTGCGTGTGATTCATTGTGTGTAAGATTGATGCATTACGATAATCCGTCCTTTCAGTACCCGCATCCAATGTATATATTCTGCTAGTGTGTGTGTGTGTGTTTCTGTTTGGATGCATGATGTGTGTGTGTTAGAAAAATACGAAAAACTGATGCCAAAGGACATTATCAAGCTGATAATTTTAATGATGATCTCTAAGAAAAGTGCAGGGAATTGTGGAATCAAAGGAAGCTTTGTGAAAGCCGATCATCAAATGAAATAGAGTTGAAGGAAGTCTCTCAAAAGCTGCTTAAGCGAGTAAAGGAATCCTTCAACGGGCTATTGACAGCACTAGTGAAGCACCGAGGGAGCATTTTGCCACCCAATCCTCAAGGCCGAAGATAAGTTTGTGCGCAGATCACTCATCGTAAAGCTGACTGTTAATGGGGCAATTCATGACTCCAAAGATACCCTACGTTAGTCCTCAAGGTCAAAATCAAAGTTGGTGCATAGATCTCGTAAGGGGTGTAAAGAGACTAGAGTTATTCTTATCAAAGAGGAGTTTTGTTTTCCCACTCAGCTAAAAGAGGAGAAGGGGAGACTAATTTGGTCTAAACCGTTTTTGGAGGGAAAAAGCATCCTCTGCAAGAAAGCAGTTTTTTTTTGGGGGATGAACGAGTTCATCCAGGGAAAAAAAAAACGAAGAGGAGAAGGGAGATAATTTCGTCATGGAGGCAGAGGAAGTGGAACAATAACACAATTTACTGATCTATCAATGGGATATTGGTGCAACGACAGGATTGGAGAGCTGGATGGAAAGGAACAAAAGGACGAGGCAGCGGAATTTCTGGTGGAGCCTTACAACAGAGTGCAAACTTGTTTCAATGCAGGCCGAATCGAACAAGTTTTCAACTACCTAATGAGTTCCTTTTAGTCAACAATATTGAATTGATTGAAATCAATGTGGAGATAAGGTGGGAGGATATTGTTCGGGAAGAGGACGAAGCTAATCTTGAAAATTGCAGCCAGAATAAGAAGAAGAAAAGCAACGATGGTGATGAATAGGGGACGCAACCATTTACGTTCAAGCTTCGCACACCCTACAGAAAAGTGTGATGTCTTCTTCATGTTAAAAGCATCTGCAGCAGGAGGAATGGAGATGAGGATCAAAAATTCGGCTGCACGACGGGGACGACAAGTATCCTGAGCTTGATGAAGGAAGGTGGTTTTCTGAATGTCAGAAGCAATCACACAAACCATAGATTAGGCTATACAGGCACTTGGCGAGGGGTTCCACTGTCCCAGAGAATGCAAAACAGCATTAATGCAATGGTGCAGGCGCCTCTTTGTCGATTGCATCCCGTTCAATGTTGAATTCATAATCCTCTTCAAGGCCCACAAAATTGACCGTCTCTGCAGATCGGACAGTGTGTGACACAGTAAATATCTCAGACTGAAAACCGGAGGAAAGCTGAACGAAATGACAGAGTCTCTGTCAAAGAAGACACTTCTTGGTCTTGAGGCCAGTTGATGGAATTTGGAGAACAGGGCAGATCTGGGAGCAGATGCGACAACTAATAGTTTATCGAGGAGCTTGGGAGATCGACGTTATGAGACATGGATGAGCATGAGCTTTTGCACCCGTTGCTGTCTTTCGTGGTGGCTGCCTTTGACTACTCAACGCTTTGATAATCTTCGAAACCTCCCCTCTCAGGCAGTATGGTATAGTTGATAATACAACCTACCAAGATTACTGATGATCAAGAGATTGCAAACGCTTTTGTCATGTTGTGATGCAATTATGTCCTACTCTATCGCCTGTTAGAGGACACTTCAGATAAGACAAATCTACTTCTTTGTCAACAGCATCAGCAGTGATATATCGATGGCTTCACAAGGAACGTGAATGCTGTTTGGGTCCTATTCAGTCAGTTTCGTTAACCATCGAAACAAAAGAGGTTTTGCATAAAACTGGAATGACTGTGATTGGATCTTTTGAAGATTTTTTTTTTGAACCAGACTATGAGGCATTCATTAGTGCAGCCAAGGAGGAGTTAAAGACAGAGTTTGTTCAGGTATCCTTACAGAAGTCATAAAGGTACTGACAGGAAGAGTGCTGAAAGTGGGTAAACCTGAAACATATGTACCTTATGATAGCCAGTTTGACAAACATAGCATTTTCTGGTTTGTTGAGATGTTCAAACTTCAAAACTGGCCATACTACTAGCACAGTGAACAGGGATACCCAATAGATTTTAACAAGTCTATGTGCCAAAGGCAAAACTGATCTCAAACACCTAGATGCAAAGCTGGTTAAGAGATACTTCAGATTTTTCTGAACATGAACCTCATGTAACTCACTTTACAAGAAATATAGTGAACTTTGGCATCAAAAATTCGATTTCTTCTTGTTAGTCTCTTCACTTGTTGCAACTTGAACTCCGTGTTTAGCAGCCCTTACACGAAATCTACAACATTTCTGGTGAACTCGATGTGAAAGTGCTGCGTCCCTTTTCAGCAAGATGGGAGACTCGCAAGAAGAGATGACAGATGACAATGTCATGAAGAACCTGTTTCAGTCATTTACAACCTATATGCAGCAGCAAGCTCACGCGAAACGTGATAGTGATGCCATGGATGCCTTGAAAGCTGTCCAACAGGAGATGAAGCAGTTTAATGGCCAACAAGTGTCAACTTACCTGCATTTATATGAAGAAAAGATGAAGTTTTTTGGGGTTTCTCAAGATGTTCGGAGCCGCTACTTCTTGCGGATCGTGGTGCATGCTCTTGAAGTCCGAATTTCTGAAATTCAAGAAACACATGCAGGTTGGGCAGAGTTTAAGAAGGCATTAAAAGATGAATATTTCCTGGAGGATACAGGTCTTATGAACCGCAGGAATTTCTTAGCATGGGTTTCTATGCCTAATAAGGGACTTTCAGTTACCGCCCTTCTGCGAGAGTTTGAGAGCCGCTATGATCAGTTGGATGGAACTGAGCAGCAAGCTTTGGAGATGCAGAAAGTGGAATTATTTTTACAGGCCGCTGATGCTGATTTACATGAAAAGTTGGATGATCTTTTGGAAGATCAAGCTACTGATTCAGGTTTAAAGACCGAGTGGAGACATGTCATTGACGCTGTGAATGCTCTTGTTAAGAAGCAGCGCAGGAGAGTACGATTGCATCGTAATACAAGATCTGCTTCTGAAAAATCCTTGGAGACCTCTTCTTCTACCCCTGCTGCAAGTTCTATGCCTAAGCCTACTCCTCCTGTTGTAAATCCAGCAGTTCCTGCTGCTCTAGTGCCCTTATCTGTAGATGATGTTATTAAAGGCTTGGCAGATTTGACGATTGAAGCAGTCAAAGCTGAAGTTGGTAAGTTAAAGGAGCAACTTATGTCAGTACCTGTTGTAGCACCTGCTCCAGCGACTGCTTTTCCAGCTGGTCAAAGAAAAGGGAGACGATGTATTTGGTGCGATAGTATAGAGCACCAACACTACAGAGATTGTGATGCTTTTCAGGAAGCGCGTAAGAAGAATGTAGTGTTCTGGGGACAAGATGGGAAGATATGGCTGACAGAGACTGGTGCTCCTCTTGACACGAACTTTGGTAAGGGAGGTATGAAGAAGCTCGTTGATGATATGGCTGCGGGATCAGCTTATGTGAGTGTTAGAGGAGATGCTTCAGCTTATGGAGTCCAGCTTGAGCAGAAATCAGATGGAGACTCTGCTTTATGGTCCTCTGCCTTGGAGATAGCGAGAAGAGGGAAAGTTCAGGCATCTACTATGACTTATGTGGGCTCCAGCATTTGAGGAGAAACAGGATGGGATTTGCCTGTTGACAGGTATTCTATTTTTGCTTATATGGCAAAAACATAGGGTTTAGATGCCATGGTTGAGGAAAAGAGAAGAAGAGATGAGGAGGGTCCCAGCACCTCCAAAAAGACTAGAGGAGGTGACTTTGTTTCACCACCTGTTACAGCTCCACCTATGTCAAGTTCTCCAGCTCAATCAGGTCCCGAACAACCTATGGGAGACAAGAAGATGAAAGAGAAGAGGCAACCAAGAAAGGAGCCATGATTCAAGCTCTTGTCAGACCTTGATATGCAGACTGATATGGGTAAGATTTTTCATGAAAGAATTTTGAATAGTGAAGTCACTTTTACTATTGGAGAAGCTCTTGGGATTGCTAGAAGAGAAATACATGATCAGATGCAGGATCTTTTGCGGAGGAAACGACATGCGATGGAAGGACCTGCTTTACAGGGATTATGGCATGGAGCTCTTGGGGAAGAGCATGATGATGCAGTGATGGTTGAGAATTCTTCTGTTAATCCACAATTGGAGAAAATAGTTCAGCCTATGCAGTATGAAGATGATGATACCCCTATTCTCATTCCTCGCAGCCATTTTTCACGAAGTCATTGGGCTAGAGCAACCACTGAGACGGTGGTAAGGATTGGAGAGAAACAGATTCCTTTGGTCGCTTTAGTCGATCATGGTTCCGAGATTAATCTTATTGCTCGAGGTGTTTATGAGAGTGGCAAGTGGCCTATGGATACAGAGCATGGCTGGCGCATGAGAGCCTCCAATAATACTTCCAGTGATATGTATGCTGCTTGTCCGAGTATCAGAATTTCTATTGGTAATGTTGAAGAGGATTATCATTGCTTTGTTCAGGATTCTTGCTCTTATCCGATTATTCTTGGATAGCCTTTCATTACAGAAGCAAGAATGGAGACGAAAGTGATGGATGACGGCTCAGCCTATGCACGGATATGTAGTAAGGATCGTATGCGAGCTGTTCAGTTTATGACTGTTAGGGTAAATCATCCGAGAAACAGGGACTCCTTGCGTGAGGCACCACTACCTGCGAAGGAGTTGGATTTTCATTAGGTACCGCTGTCTTGCGAGATGCCAGTGGTACGGAGCGGAGAAAAGAGGAGATCTCGCCTCCTGGCAGCTAGTCTTTCTCCACTAATTTTGTTGGTTTTTCTTCAGATAGTTCAGTGAGTTATCAGAAAATTTCAGATTTGCCTAGAGCTGCCAGGCAGTACATTGGTCGTAAGGAGAAAGAGTTGAAGATTGCAAGTAATTTGCAAGCAGAAGAGCATGTAGATGGATTGTATGAAGGGATGTCTTATGCAGATACATTGTTTGAGATGGTAACAATGCTGAAAACTAATGTATGTAAGGGTTCAAAGATCATACCTGTGCAAACCTTGGATATGTTTCAGGAAATTTCTGATTTTATGCTGAAAACAGAGTTAGAGGCTGAGGAAACTCAGCAAACTGAATTTATGGCTGATCTTGATCAGCTTACAGAGTTGCAGAGGGCTGAAACCTTTCAGCCAATAGAGTTAAATGCTGAAAAAATTCAGCATATGGAGTATGAGGCTGCACCCATGCAGTCCATAGAGCCGAGGGCTGAATCCATTCAGCCAACAGAGTTGAATGCTGAAAATTTTCAGCATACAGAGTTTCAGGCTGCCCCCATGCAGTCCATAGAGCCAAGGGCTGAAATCTTTCAGTCAACAGAGTTGAGAGTTGCTGAAAATTTGCAGAAATTGTAGCAAAGAAAAGAGAGCCTGACTGATGCCAAGGTTGACACGAAGTATAAAACAGTTGATAAGAAGGTTAAGCCGGTTGCAGGGCCGCTTCCTCCTGATAGTGATGAGCAGATAGAAAAAGCTATGAAGCAACCTATATTGAGAGATCCTGCAAATATTGGACATAAATTTACAGCTGAAACTCTTGCAGAATTGAAGATTGGAAATGATGATTTCTTGCTTCCAGTGGAAAAAGAATGTTTTAGAGAGATGCTTGGACGTCATGGTAAGGCATTTGCTTTCTTTCCTCATGAAATTGGTTGCATTAGTCCCGAATTGGTTGCGCCTATGGTCATCTTCACTGTCCCTCATGTACCATGGAATATACGTCCTATACCTGTGCCTAAAGCACACTTGCCAGAGCTGATAGAGTTGCTGAATGAGAAGATTAAGATGGGGATTTTGGAACCCTCTTCTGCGCCCTATTCTAACAGGTGGTTTACTGTACCAAAGAAGAATGGTACTTTGAGGTTTATTCAGGATATGCAGCCCGTGAACAAAGTGACAATCAGGAATGTGGGAACAGGTCCAGTTGTGGATGAATTTGCTGAGGCTTTTGCAGGACGAGCCATCTATTCTCTAGGTGACTTGTATTCAGGTTATGATCAGTTTCAGCTTGCCTTGGAAAGCAGGGATATTACTACTATGCGGACACCTATTGGTCTTGTGAGGATGTGTACCTTGCCTCAAGGTGCCACCAACTCAGTTGCTCATATGATGAATGCTATGCATAGAGTTCTATGAGACTATATTCCGCAGTATACCATGCCTTTCCTAGATGATGTGCCTATTAAGGGTTGTGCAGAAGAAGAAAAGAATGAAAGTCTTGATTTACGAGGATGTAGACAGTTTGTGGCTGAACACTTGGATGCTTGTGAGCAAATATTGACACGATTAGAGGAGGTAAACTTGACTCTTTCAGGGCTGAAATCTGTCTTTGGTGTTAATGAAGTCATCATAGTTGGGCATATGGTTGGATATTATGGCAGGAAGCCTTCACCTGCAAAGGTGGATGCCATAAGCAGGATTACAGAGTATTGCTCGACTACTTCAGAGGTGCGGAGATTTGTGGGAGCTTGCGTATTTTATATGATTTGGATTCCTCATTTTGCTCACATAGCAGATGTTCTCTATCAACTGCTTCGAAAGGGGCAGAAATTTCATTGGGATGAGAAGCATTCGAAAGACATGCGTAAACTCAAGAAGCTGTTGCAGTCAGCTCCTACTCTTCGCAAGGCGGATTATCAGTGTGGACGGCCAATCATATTGACAGTTGATACTAGCCCTATTGGCATAGGTTGGGCAGTGGGACAGGATGATGCTGATGGAAACAGATATGCAATCCGCTTTGGAGCTAAAGTTCTTAATGAGTGACAGAGGAGATATCCGCAGATCAAAAGAGAGTTGTGGGGAGTAGTCACTGCACTGAAGTGTGATAAAGGGTATTTTATTGGAGCTTCAGTTGTTGTGGAAACAGATTGTTTGCCTTTGCTTGGCATGATTACTAGCTGTTCGACTCCAGATATAGCGATGCTTCGGTGGATTGCCTATATCAAATCATTGAATCCAGAATTTCGACACATAGCAGGGAAAGATAATCCAGTTTTGCTGATATGCTATCTAGAGCAAGATATGAGGATGAGGAGTCAATGATTGCAGAAGATGATGAGACAGAGTTTGCAGCTTCTGTTCTTGTTCATGATTGTCATGTATCTACTGTTGAAGCCTTTATTGAAGAACTTTATGTTGATGAGTGGCTGCAAATTGGACAATATCTAAGTTCATTGACTCAAAGAGCTGATTGGACAGACGATGAATTCAAGAAAATCAGAAGGAAGGCTTATGGGTATTTCTTGAAAGATGGTTTTCTTTGGAAGCATCCAAAGAAGAGAGGTGGCCTACCCTTGAGAGTAGTTTGTGAGGTAGCGATGCAGATACAGATTATGCGAGAGTTTCATGAGAGTTCATGGGCTGGTCATAGAGGTGTGTGGGCTACCTATGAGAAAATCAAAGAAAGATACTGGTGGAAAGGGATGTATAAAGATGTTTCTCACTTTGTGGAGACTTGCAGGGACTGCCAGCTTTACTCTTTAGTGTGGCATCGTGATGAGTTGCATCCGACCTATCCACTATGTATGCATTATAAGTGGGTGGTAGACTTGGTTACTTTGCCAGTGGGACTTTGGCAGATGAGATATCTTGTCTTGGCTAGGGAGGATCTTACAAACTATGTTGAAGGCAGATCTTTGCGGACGAAGACTACCACTACAGTATGTAAATTCTTGTTGGAAGAAATATTTTGCAGGTATGGATGTATAGGCAAGATTACAGCTGATCGTGGAGAGCTAGATGCAGATGAAGCTAGAGAATTTTTCTCACGGCTTGGGATTAAATTGGCTCTTACTACTGCCTATAATCTAGAGGGAAATGGGAAGAGCGAAAGAGGACATCCGCCGCCGATAGTTAAAGCATTGGCAAAAGCTTGTAGAGGTCGGATTGGGGATTGACCGAGATTACTACCTTTTGCATTGTGGGCAGATCGCTCTACACATAGCGTGACTACTGGATATATGCCTACAGAGTTGATGTATGGGCAAAAACCTGTCATGCCTATAGAAATCTGTGCTCTCATGTGGAGTGTTCTTCCATGGCATGAGAATTTATCAAGGGAGGAGCTTCTAGCTCTTCGGATTCGTCAACTAGAGAGAAGGACAGAAGATGTGCAGCTAGCAGTTGATCGTTTGAAGGCAGCCCGACTCAGAAACAAGGACAGGTTTAATTTGAGGCATCGCTTGAGGCCTAGAGCCATAAAATAAGGAGATTGGGTTCTAGTGTACGACAGTAGTCTAGAGAATCAGCATAGTAGCATGAGAAAAATGGTTCAAAGATGGTTTGGACTGTATGAGGTGAAACAGATTTTCGGCAATGGTACCTATGAATTGGCTGAATTAGATGGAACAGTATTGAGGGTGCCCATTGCTGGAAAACGAGTCAAGATTTTCAAGAGAAGAGAAGATGAAGAATATTCACTTGAAGCATTGGCAAAAGAAGAGCAGATAGAAGAAAGTCAAGTAGAAGAAGCAGAGAATATGGATGATGAAGCTGATGGAGAAACAGGTCCACTAGAAACTGATGAAGGACTCAACCTGTTTGTGGACTTGAATGATCCTGGATAGTTGGCTCATCCGGAGGATGTGCAGGTTTAGAGGGGGTGGATGCCGTGCTGCTGCGCATCCGAGCCGTATAGACCTCCATTTCTTTTGTTGTGCATTTGTGTTAATTTCTGCGTGTGATTCATTGTGTGTAAGATTGATGCATTACGATAATCCGTCCTTTCAGTACCCGCATCCAATGTATATATTCCGCTAGTGTGTGTGTGTGTGTGTGTGTTTCTGTTTGGTTGCATGATGTGTGTGTGTTAGAAAAATATGAAAAACTGATGCCAAAGGACATTATCAAGCTGATAATTTTAATGATGATCTCTAAGAAAAGTGCAGGGAATTGTGGAATCAAAGGAAGCTTTGTGAAAGCCGATCATCAAATGAAATAGAGTTGAAGGAAGTCTCTCAAAAGCTGCTTAAGCGAGTAAAGGAATCCTTCAACGGGCTATTGACAGCACTAGTGAAGCACCGAGGGAGCATTTTGCCACCCAATCCTCAAGGCCGAAGTCGAAGTTTGTGCGCAGATCACTCATCGTAAAGCTGACTGTTAATGGGGCAATTCATGACTCCAAAGATACCCTACGTTAGTCCTCAAGGTCAAAATCAAAGTTGGTGCATAGATCTCGTAAGGGGTGTAAAGAGACTAGAGTTATTCTTGTCAAAGAGGAGTTTTGTTTTCCCGCTCAGCTAAAAGAGGAGAAGGGGAGACTAATTTGGTCTAAACCGTTTTTGGAGGGAAAAAGCATCCTCTACAAGAAAGCAGTTTTTTTTTGGGGGATGAACGAGTTCATCCAGGGAAAAAAAAAACGAAGAGGAGAAGGGAGATAATTTCGTCATGGAGGCAGAGGAAGCGGAACAATAACACAATTTACTGATCTATCAATGGGATATTGGTGCAACGACAGGATTGGAGAGCTGGACGAAAAGGAACAGAAGGACGAGGCAGCGGAATTTCTGGTGGAGCCTTACAACAGAGTGCAAACTTGTTTCAATGCAGGCCGAATCGAACAAGTTTTCAACTGCCTAATGAGTTCCTTTCAATCAACAATCTTGAATTGATTGAAATCAATGTGGAGATAAGGTGGGAGGATATTGTTCGGGAAGAGGACGAAGCTAATCTTGAAAATTGCAGCCAGAATAAGAAGAAGAAAAGCAACGATGGTGATGAATAGGGGACGCAACCATTTACGTTCAAGCTTCACACACCCTACAGAAAAGTGTGATGTCTTCTTCATGTTAAAAGCATCTGCAGGAGGAATGGAGATGAGGATCAAAAATTCGGCTGCACGACGGGGACGACAAGTATCCTGAGCTTGATGAAGGAAGGTGGTTTTCTGAATGTCAGAAGCAATCACACAAACCATAGATTAGGCTATACAGGCACTTGGCGAGGGGTTCCACTGTCCCAGAGAATGCAAAACAGCATTAATGCAATGGTGCAGGCGCCTCTCTGTCGATTGCATCCCGTTCAATGTTGAATTCATAATCCTCTTCAAGGCCCACAAAATTGACCGTCTCTGCAGATCGGACAGTGTGTGACACAGTAAATATCTCAGACTGAAAACCGGAGGAAAGCTGAACGAAATGACAGAGTCTCTGTCAAAGAAGACACTTCTTGGTCTTGAGGCCAGTTGATGGAATTTGGAGAACAGGGCAGATCTGGGAGCAGATGCGACAACTAATAGTTTATCGAGGAGCTTGGGAGATCGACGTTATGAGACGTGGATGAGCATGAGCTTTTGCACCCGCTACTGTCTTTCGTGGCTGCCTTTGACTACTCAACGCTTTGATAATCTTCGAAACCTCCCCTCTCAGGCAGTATGGTATAGTTGATAATATAGCCTACCAAGATTACTGACAATTAAGAGACTGCAAACGCTTTTGTCATGTTGTGATGCAATTATGTCCTGCTCTATCGCCTGTTAGAGGACACTTCAGATAAGACAAATCTACTTCTTTGTCAATAGCATCAGCAGTGATATATCGATGGCTTCACAAGGAACGTGAATGCTGTTTGGGTCCTATTCAGTCAGTTTCGTTAACCATCGAAACAAAAGAGGTTTTGCATAAAACTAGAATGACTGTGATTGGATCTTTTGAAGTTTTTTTTTTTGAACCAGACTATGAGGCATTCATTAGTGCAGCCAAGGAGGAGTTAAAGACAGAGTTTGTTCAGGTATCCTTACAGAAGTCATAAAGGTACTGACAGGAAGAGTGCTGAAAGTGGGTAAACTTGAAACATATATACCTTATGATAGCCAGTTTGACAAACATAGCATTCTCTGGTTTGTTGAGATGTTCAAACTTCAACACTGGCCATACTACTAGCACAGTGAATAGGGATACCCAGCAGATTTTAACAAGTCTATGTGCCAAAGGCAAAACTGATCTCAAACACCTAGATGCAAAGTTGGTTAAGAGATACTTCAGATTTTTCTGAACATGAACCTCATGTAACTCACTTGACAAGGAATATAGTGAACTTTGGCATCAAAAATTCGATTTCTTCTTGTTAGTCTCTTCACTTGTTGCAACTTGAACTCCGTGTTCAGCAGCCCTTACACGAAATCTACAACAACGGGGCGGCACGACGGAGGCGCCTTTACCCCAACACACTGATTGTTTGAAAGGGAAGATGGTCAAGATAGGAAAAAGAATGGCCAACAAGGCAAAAGTGAACTTGGTGCCTACATTCTCGATGCCTGTTTTTCATCTTGTGTTGTCCATCTCTCAAGTTCTTTCTCCTATTGAATCTCAACAACCTTTGCTACCTACAGCCATGGCCAAAACTTAAGCTATGAACGCACAAAAATGCACTTTTGAGAGCAACCTAGGGAGGAAGATGATTACCCGGACTGGTCTAATAGCCCTCTTGAGATTACACATGTCAAAAGGGATGAATCCACGACACCTAAATCCACCCTGAAAGGTTGAATTGAGTCTACTCTATAGTTAGATACATCAGATGCAAAAACCAGGGCATGGTTGTTGCAAATTAGATTATTTCAATTTACTGAGTTGGCATGGAATGATTAGGCAAATAATTCATATGCAACAACACACATGGATGTCATTAGAAAGATAGGTAAGGTTGGTTCTAAACTAGAGTTCACCCCATCACTGATTATAGATGCCTTTTCTCTTGTTTACAATAACAATGTTAAACATTGGAGATGCACAAAAGAGGCAATGTAGCTAGAGTTTGGTAATCCAATAGGAACTAGAAACCAATATATGCTCAAGTAGTTGGATCCATTATGAAAGCATCACATTAAGTAATTCATGGAGACATTCTTACTCTTCATGAACTCTTCTAGATTCTTTGGTTCACGAAGAACGGTGTGGTCCCCAATTAGGCAAGCAATTCACTTATGGATTCTTTGGTTCGTGGAGAACAGTGCAGTCCCCAATTGGACTAGCAACCTACATGACACATATGGATTCTTTGGTTAAACAGATGCAATAGCCCATGACACAAATGGATTCTTTGGTTCGTGGAGAACAATGCAATCCCTAATTAGGTTAGCAATCTACATGATAGATTGATGCAGGGAATTTATGTTCTTACTATGAGAAAAATGTAGTAGAAGAGTCGCATTGGGCTGATTAGTGTAGCCCTTTATGCTCATTTGGCTGATGCTTTTCCTAATGTGGAGTCTATGGGAAGGCTCAACCACTAATATGCATCATATTTTAGGCTAACAGCATAAACAGACCAATAGCATGCTTCTAGATGCTACTGGAAATCATGAGGAGCGGTTGCATGATATGCGTCTTCAACATAATCACTACAACATATGAAGCAAATATCAACGATATTTAACATGAAAAAATGTAGGAAATTATCAGGCCCCATCACTGGTATAGGCATCGGTAACAGCTTCAGAGTGGATACGCTGGTATCTCATTGGAAAAAACTTTCAAACAAATGTCAATAAATCCAATTTCCAAGGTATATATCGATGTTGATACCAACAAATACAACTAGTTCATTTCAACGACTTTCCCGATGCACACATGAACTTTTTTTTGGCAAATGTACCGAAGCCTGCAGAGAAAAGAAAAATTGCAAGGATCTGGCCCATTACTGGACCAAATCCCTGCTACTATCCATATTTGCTACCCTATCAAACATAAATCATATGTTTCATATATATACATATTGAAATTTTTTAGATATAATTCGAAACTAAAAGATTAGTCAATACTAAAGCTTGTTCCATATGCTATTATACATATAGTATAAGCATGTAATACATTATTCCATGCATCTAGATGGTGCATAAGGAGCTTGCTCTCCAAGAAGGGATGAATGTTGTGGCCTATAAGGATCTCCATGTGAAGATATATGTGTGGTACTTGGGGTGAGAGGAAGTTTCCCTTCCAAGTTTGGTGCATGCTCAACAATTCTTTGTAAGAATTGACTTATAAGACATGATACTACTACAACTATCAAAATTGCACCGATGAAAATATATGCTACTATATGACCATCCATATTGATGTGTAATCACGACGTACCTAAAATATATACACATTTATTTATTTATTTGTCTCTCCATATTTCTCTCTAGCTCCCTCTGTCTCTTCTCAATCTCTTTCCCCTCTCTTTCTATGTGTCTCTCTCTCTCCATCTCCCCCTCTCTCTACCCCCTCTCTCCCTCTCTCTACTTCTTTTCTCTCCATCTCCCCCTCTCTATACCCCCTCTCTCCCTCTCTCTACCTCTTCCTCTCCATCTCCCCCTCTAACAATATATCTCCCTCTCCCTCTCCCTCTCCCCCTCTCTCCACCTCTCTTTCATATATTCTCTCTTAAATATTTTTCTCTTTTTCTTCCTACTCTCCCTCTCAATCTCTTAATTTCTCTCTCCTTTCACTCTTAATCTCTTTCTCTAGCTCCCTCTTTAATATCCATTTCTCCTTCTCTTGTTTCTTTATATTTATCTCTATCTCTTCCCTCTTTGTCTTCCAATTTCTCTATTTTTTTCCCTTCCTCTCTTAACTTGTCTCTCACTCTCCTTCATTCTCCTTAACCTCTCTCTTTCTCTTATTCTTTCTCTCTAAAGTCTCTAGCTCACTCCCTCTCTCTCTCAATCTCTCTCTAATTTCTCTTATTCTTTCTCTCTATGATCTCTATCTCCCTCTCTCCCTAGCTATTTCCCTCTCCCTTCTCCATAGCTCTCTCTCTCTCTCTCTCTCTCTCTCTCTCCATCTTTTTCTTTTCTCTCACTCTCTTTCCTTCTCTCTTCTCTCTTTTTCACTCCTAATCTCCCTCATTTTCTTCCTCTCTTTTTCTCAATATCCCTCTCCCCCTCTTCCTCCTTTCTCTTTTTCTCCCTTTTTCTCCTTAACTCTTTCTTTCTCTCTTCACTCTCTCCAATTTTTAGTTCTCCCCCTCCCTTCTCCCTCCCTTTCTCTCTCTCGTTCTTTCTCTCTAACTATATTAGTGATAACAATACTAAATTAACCATAAATCATAAAACAAAATTTAACAAACTTTGTGAAACAAACACCTACCTCTCTGATTCTCTTTACCTCTCTCCGTCTCCCTCCTTAACGAATACTCAAAAATATGTCTACTAATTAAGGAGAAATCATATATTTTATTTTGTTTTAGAAACAAAAGCAAAGAAATTGAAGCAAAATATAGAATAAGAGAAAAAAGAAGAGAAAACATGAGATATGTTTTGAAGCTTACCTCTCCACTTGAGATAACCCTTTTCAACATAAGAATGAAAAAAAAAAGAGCAAGAGATGAAGAAGAAGGAGCAATGGAGGTTACCTATGTATATCACAAAAGGCTCAGCAATAGGATTAAGACAAGAGAGAGTTCAAGAGTCAATTACCTTGTAGTTTGATGAAGAAGGGTTGAGAATCAGTTGGCCATTGCTCCAAGATTTCTTCTCCATTGCTCCATGATGATAACTCCAGCCAAGAATTGAGTCTTCAAGCTTGAAGAAGAGGGATCCTTCAATGGGAGAAGGAGGGGCTGAACTTCAATAGCCCAATGCAAGCTTTGAAGGCCATAGAAGACAGAAGCTCCAAAATCTCACCCCATAATGGCTTCCCGTGCTCCAAAGCTCTTCCAAACGGGTAGACAAGCTCCATTGATGGCAAGGAGTCCAATCTTGAAGGGAACTTCAAGAAATTGAAGGTTCTTGGTCTATGGCTATGGCTACCCCAAATGCCAATCTTGCATTCTTGCCTCCATCTTCTAATTCGGGCTTCTTAATGCTTGCTTCTTCAAGGATTCTTGTAGACACAAGTTCTTGGCACCAAGAAAGGCAAAAGCCCTCAAGAATCAGTGAGTTTTGAAGAAAAATCCATGGCTGTCCATGGCCTGCACCATTAGGGTTTCAGAGATTCAAGAAAGTCCAAGGGAGGTGAGAAGGGGTTCCATCTTGACCAATATCAACTCTGCCACAAGCTGAAAAATGATGCCATGAAGGCCTAGAGCTACTGGAGCTGCAGATTTGGAGCAGATTTAATAGCCCATGATTTGCGCCGTGATTTACAGGGATGGTCCTGGGAGAGAAGGAGCAACTAAATAACTCAAATGAGCACTTGGTATGCAGCATATGGTGCCCTGGAAGTTGTGGGAAAGAGCATCTGACCAATGGAGGTGGGAGAGAAGAGATTCAAGCTGGTCTTCCTCCATGGAAGCTTGCAAGAAGCTTGAGAATGAGGAGAGAGAAGACCCTCTTTGAAAAGTAACCCCAACTAAGCTCTCTCCTAACTCATGTGACCACTATTTCTAAAAATTTACATTCAAATTTGACCAAAAATGACCCACGAGCTGCCAAATTCAGTCTCCTAGCCTCTAAATTGGTCCAAGGACTCCATTAATGCTCTTGACTCTGCTGTCCCCTTGGTCCTTGATGCTTGGCTCCTTCAGTGCTCCTCCATTTTTGTGCCTGTCACTGTGTACCTGAAGCTTCTTGGATTTTCAAATGAAAAGGATGGTAACTGATTATGTAGGGTAACTAAATGGATCAGAACTAGAGCTCTGATACCACTTGTCAAGAAGAGGACATGAGAGAGAGAAGAAGAAGATGAGAGAGAGAGTGCAGAGAAGAGAGAAAGAGAGAGACGAGGAGAGAGAAATACTAGAAAGGGAGAGAGAAAGACAAGAAGAGAGAGAAAGAAGCCATGAAATCTTGGAGAGCAAGGTGAAGATGAAAAGAGACTTGTATTATTATATGATAGCCAAAAATTAAGTCCCTCTCATCTTATATACCAGCCAGTGTAGCTAGTATTTCCCCGTTATTAAATCCCCCTCTCTTACAAACGTCTGTGACAAGTAGTTTGTGTGGGTAGAGCAAGCATGGCATGTATTATGGACATTCCTCTATGTTTTATTGTCCACGAATGTATTAGGATGAGACTAAATATTTGTTGAAGTATAGATCTTGACAAATTGCACCCTCTTTTTTGTTTCCAGTTTCTAAGTATTCTTTATCTTCTCTTTGTTCTATCCTATCATAAATGTTATCTACTTTCTTTCTCATGGTTTCATGATTATATTCTTTTTCTATATTCCTATTTCATGAAACAGTAATACAGATTTGCCACAATTCCTATAGCAACAATGTAGTCCCATCATATATTATGTATGAATGTAGGGTTGTAACAGGTGCATGGGCACCTTCGGATTTTGAGGAAAGCAACGATGACTATCTATTTGGAGGATGAGGATCCAAAGTATTTGTTAGCACACAAGAAATAAACATAGGTAGATGTAAGTGAAGCGTTTAACAGCCTATCTACAAGCGTGGATATGAGATCCCGATTTAGGAATACTAGTGAATTGATTGAAAGAAGGGTAGAAAAAGCTTATACATGTGATGAGCTACCCCACAAAGGGCATTGTATAATTTTCAAAGCCATAAAGTTACCACTATTGGTAATTTTCATGTGCCTTTTTAGCACTTTAGCTCATTTTAGATTAGGATACTTAGAATGAGAAACATTACTTAACTAAACTCAAAACCTATAATTCAAGTGATTTCCTTGAAAAAGGCCTTGTTGTATTCTAAGAGACGTAGATACAAGAGTCTCAAAACTAACAACTCACATTCAAATGAGAGAGTAAATGAATAAATTGTAAAAAATAATTGAGCATGTATTGATTTTTATTAGATACAAAGAGTTATGTAGATACAATAATTTTTTTAAACATATTTTCTCTCAAGTATCCCCAATTGAGGTATTTTTAGGTGTCCTAGGAGATACCCAGCCTTTACCTCCTTCTTTAGTACCCCTTTAGGAGTCCTTCTAGAGGAGCCTTGGGGTTCTCTCTCCTTTTGGGGATCTTTTGTGGGGTCATGTTTGGGGCCTTCTAAGGGGTCATCCTTGGGCTCTTCCTTTGGGCTTCCCCCTCTGGGACTAAAGAAATGGTGACAATAGAGAGAGATTAAAGAGAGGAGGAGATAATATTTCCAACTACCCTTTGAAATATTGGACGATTGTGGGTATCGATTTTGCTACACCATACTCCATTGTGAGCATAGATCGTGATAACTGAATACTAAACATGATAGACTATAATAATGGGTCAATATTTGGGATCCAGTAATCCATTACTTGTACTACAGTCATCATGTCTGGAGGTTCAGACGAATATGATGGGGATCGTGAAGCATCGCTCAATTAGCGTATCCCATATCCATGCAATCGCTGCAAGTGGGCAATTTGCCGAAAATGTTGTTTGACCATAGAGCTCGTGCAACGCAACGGCAAGTTCCCAGAGGAGATAATTGATCGAGCAATCATGAATTACGAACTGGTAGTAAGTGAAGAGTTGGATAATTTCATGGAGATCGTAAAACCTACATTTACTTAATTTTTATATATGTTTGTTTCGTTTTGTTATGCGTGCTTCTCTATGTTTTGTACAGGGTGATGGTGGTTGGATAATTTCATGGAGATCGTAAAACCTACATTTACTTAATTTTTATATATGTTTGTTTCGTTTTGTTATGCGTGCTTCTCTATGTTTTGTACAGGGTGATGGTGGTGCATCACACAGGCAGCGGATCTATTGTGTTCCGTGAGAAGGGTCTGTGCCCGCACCATGCAAACATCACCTAAGCGAGGTGATGTTTTAGAAGGCACTACCTCTATGCCTCATTCTATGGAGGGAGATATTGAGGACGATGGGATCCCTCCTATTTTGGAGCCTGAGTTAGAGGCTATGATCGATACTTTCCTTCCCAAGGACTTAGCATCCTTAGATCCAATGAAAGAGGAGGCCACCATTCCATTGTACAATGGGAGTCGTGTGCCTCATTTGAAGACACTTCTTGCGCTCTTAAGTATACAATCAAAGTACGGATGGAGTGATGCAAGTATGATCGAACTATTCAAGTAGTCTCAAACATCCTTCTTTAGTTGAAAAAAATAATGTATATTGTTGTTCTCTAATACATTTTGGTTTTCAGAGCTTTAAAATGTCACATTTTTCCTGAGGGAAACACAATGCCCGAGACTCATGATGATGCCAGGCAGGTGTTGCAAAGACTAGGCATGGATTACAATAGCATTCATACTTGTCCAAATGATTGTATCCTCTTTCAGGGGGAGTTTGAGTCACTGGCTCCAAAGTGTGGCGCTGATAGATATCGACAAGACCTGCAAGGACAAACAATTTCCCAGAAGGTTTTGAGACACTTCCCACTCATACCTTGGTACGTCACATGTTTCAAACAAAATGTTTTGCAAGCTTGGTAACATGGCATGCAAAAATCACTCCATAGACACTATCTAAAGGATACTGGCAAACTCACAAGCTTGGTAGCATATTGATTCTACATTCCCAGACTTTGCAAAAGAAACAAGCAATTTGCGGTTTGGTCTCGCTATGGATGGGATGAACGCTCAACCTCTTACAGCGTATGGCCGGTGGTCCTTGTTAACTATAATATACCGCCATGGCTCTCTACTAAGAAAGGTCACCTAATCCTTAGCTTGCTCGTGCCTCGACGATACAAGGTCAAGAACATGGATGTCTATCTCAGCTCCTTTATTGATGAGCTTAAGGAGTTCTGGGAAGGTATTGTAGTGGAGCATATGAGTAAGCATATTGGCAAGCGTTCCGCTACTATAAGAGCCATGCTTATATGGACCATACATGACTTCCCACGTTATGGTGAATGCTCAGGTAAAACCTTTTTTTGTTTTGTGCCGGGTTATTCAAACTATGCTTTGAGTTTCAAGGCGATCATGTGTGGTATGGTGCAGGGCTAGTCACTGCAGGTTATCATGCATGTCCCTTGTGTGAACCAAGGTTGGATTCCCGTATGTCAAAGCACATGAAGAAGATGGTCTTTCAGAGACATGCTGTGTTCTTGCCAAAAGGCCATGAGATGAGAGAGGGATTCCTTGGATGTTCTCCTGTAAGGATGAATGCACAAAGTTGGTATGATTGGAAGATGGTCCACCAAGAGTCCCTTCCTAGTGGAATGCGCTGCTTTTCTATCTTTTATGAGTTGGCATATTGGACCAAGTTGCAAATAAATCACCTTTTGGATCCCATGCACATTTTCAAGAATGTGGGTTGCTTGTTATGAGATCATATCACAGGAAAGTGAGATACATTAGGAGCAAGGATGGATTTAAAGAAGATGGGTAAGATGGATCCATATTGGCTACACAGACTAGTGTAAACAGTCGTGTGCAGCTGCCTCGTGCTCCTTGGGTATTGACCGGCAAAGAAGACTGATGTGTCAAGCAAATCATCAAGTCCTTCCGCACACCAACAAGTCTTATGCGTTCTCTCAAGACAGCTTTTACAGAGGATGACCAATTGTTAGACTCAAATCCCATGACAGGCACAATATGTGCCAGGTTAGTGCATATCCACGAGTGTCAAGTATATTAGGGCATGTTTTTCTGGACAAATTCTACATGTGTGGTTTGTGGCAGTTCATATTGCCAATTGCGATCACAGGATCTCTCACTTTAGAGATACATGTAGCCATCTACAAGCTGTCCGACTTGGTGCAATTTGTCTCACAGAAAGAGATAAGGACATCCTCGATTGAATCTGGAAGGTAGATGGCAATGGAGACTATTTGTCTATTTGAAAAGCACCTTCCTTCTAGTATGCTTGCGATTCAAACCCATCCTCTGGTGCATATTGTAGATGAAGTGTAGGTTGCAGGACCAGTACATAGTTGGTGGATGTTTTTCTTGGAGCTATTCATGAATACCTTGAAGAGATTCATGAGACAATGAACTCGATCAGAGGGTAGTATGGCCGAAGGATAGTTAGTGTTGGAGGCCTTGGTGCACATTTCTGAGTGGCTCATGATGAAAGAAAGGGATATCAGCTTGCTATGGTCGCTTAAGGAGGATGAGAATCTAAGTGGAGATGTGCTAGTCGGAAATGGAATGGAGAAGAGGATGGATATACGCATGGAGCTAAAGGTGAATCGCTTCTGCATGCTACACAACACATCCATGGAAAAGTGGCTCTAGTGATATAATGTTGCTAGAGCTGAACGAGAGGCGGCAAGGACAGAGTTTCCACAAAGTACGCGTCAACGACGTGTTCGATATCCTACGGGATTAGAGGAGCTGCCAATGTTCATGAGCTCGAGATGGTTACATGAGGCTTTGACAAAAGCAACTAATAAGGGGGAGACAGTCACGAAAGAAGAGTGGGAATTCTCACGAGGATGTAGTCTAAAGGTATATATCCTCTAACTGTTTTATGCTCTTCTATGGATTAAGTGATGCTAGACCAAATCTCTTTTTGCTACAGTACAAGGTGTACAGTGCGGCATGGTCACGTGGTCAACACTTTCGAGTGGAGCATATTGATAAATTGCGCTCCACAATGGATTGTGGTGTGATGGCAAGGTTTAAGCAAGAAAGACGATGGCGAGCTACAAATCCAAATGTTAAAGTAGCAGAGATGGAGTACTTTGGTACCCTACAAAGCGTCATAGAAGTGGATTACCGTAGCTTTTCCATGATGATCTTTGATGTGCCATGGTTTAAGGTTGTCTTGGAAGAAGCATGAGCAACAAATCGTCGAGGGCCAACCGGATTTGTAGAGGTAGACTCAGAAAGAAAGTGGATTGATTTACGAGATACTTTTGTCTTGCCAAGTCACAGCGAGCAGGTACGAGGTTTAGGGTTTGTTAACGAGAGTCTATTTTTAAAAGAATCTATTTATCAAAAGGATTTGTTGATGAGGATCTATTTTTAAATAATAGTTCATCCTCTACCCCAACCCTCAACGACCTCGCTGGTTATGTGTCATTCTAGTCGCACCTCGGAGCTCTCGAGGGTATGACAAAAGCAATATCCTTGTTATAAAAGAGACACCTATGCAAGGAGAGGAGACAAATGTCATGTCCGAGAATGATAGTGATGAGAGAGACCTAGCAGTTTTTCCTGGAATCAATGGTGATGAGAGGAACTTGGAAGATTTGGATCAAGGGCAAGCAGACGAAGCGGACATTCATCTCCTTGAAAATGAAGAAGACTCCTCTTTTTATGTAGATCTACTGGTGTGTACCGAGTTATGGCAAGATGAAGTCGTGGAGCCGTAGATAAAACCGAATCATGGACACCTCGATTAATAGTCGCACGTATTTCTAGAGTATTGGTATCTTCCTACGTGGTTATATTCTCCTTTGATATTGTATTTTTCCAAAAATGTAATTCCATTTTTCATTGATAAGTTTGGTACAGCTTGTACTGAAAACTCATTTTTACTTGTGCAGGTCATCGCTTTTGGCTAGGAGAGTAAGATGAGCCACAGCTTTACAGACGATGAGATTGACACAATCATGGCATGTCTGTCACCAACTCAGTTGGGGTGCTTCAAGGAGCAAATAAATATCCTGCTAACTCAATCCGCATCTGCGCGTTCCAACGGGTCAGCACGCTCAGAGACATCCGTCTCTAGTAGATGCAGTCGGCGGTCCAGGGTCTTGACAAGGGATACATCGAGTCGGCGTCTCTCTGTAGAGAGTCTGGTGGAGGAGTTGGCAGTAGTAGAGGCGGAGACGTCGAGACTCCTCGATCTTCATATCATACTCCCCGTCGTTCGCCCACAGGATTCAGGGGTGTTGCGGCTGCAGAGATGTAGATGTAGTCAGTCCTCACCAATCAGGGGGAATCCCATCCCCCCTATGGTCGCACAGCCTATAGATATTGCCTCCCTATGAGGACGGGATTTTCTCAGCCATCCGCAGTAGCCGGCACCTCCATGTAGGCAACTCTAGTTAAGGAGGGCTCTCCAAGGTATAATGTCACACCAAAGTATACTCCCAGTCGGAGAAGACTCATATGAAAGTTACACCACTGGGTTATTTGTACATCATAGACCAGCCCACTAACCATGTGCACATGAATAATGAGGGGAAGCGCTTGATGGCACAGATGCACGAGTTATGACAGCAAATGTTTTGCCGCACAGTCTTGGATTTTTGGAAGAAGTTTTTGGATGCTAGCAAGGAGCACATCATATACACGTTGCATCAAGAGTTTCCACAGCCATCTATCACTGATCAATTTTCAACAGAATTGATGATAGAGCAGATGAAGAGCTATATGTCACACAAGTGGTATAGTGCGCGTGATGGATCAGTATGTGTTAATAGAGTATCGAATTTTATAAGTTTATCATTGTTTTTGTTTTATTTGATATTTATGTTTGTCTTGTGTTGCAAACCCCTTATGAGACACCACTGCATCGAGATGAGCTCTCGGACGACAAGTTGTAGTGTATCTCGCTAGAACATGGAGACCACTGCTGGATGGATGTCTTTTTTTGACACTACTTGCCTGAAGCACCCCTACCTTTAGTCTATTTTGTCTTTTGTAAAATCCTTGTGGCCTTTTTTTGTACTTGGATTATATGCATCTTATACAGCTGTTATTCACCATTTCCATGCAAATCTTATATCTTTATTTATAAATGAATTGATCACTCTTTTGCTTCAAGTATTTGCAAGTCGCAAGTTAATTGGTAACTATTGTTTGTATCTACCTCCAAGCCCTATGTGGCTAGATGGCAGGGCTGCTGTTTGCAGCCCTGCCACCCCTTTTTTTTTCTCTGTAACCGTCGCTATTCATGTCAGTATATTTCTCTACAGTTGTTGCTATTCGCGTCCATTTATTTTTCTGACTATCGCTACTATGGTCGCTATCAACGCCACTATTAGTGTCGCTATCAGCGTCACTATATAGCGACATATTTGTAGCGATGCAAATACCGACACAATTAGCGACAACGGGGGCATTTTTCTCATCGACTACTTTCGTCGCTATAATCGTCGTTATAGCCTCTGTATGTTGTAGTGAAAGTTTGATTGCTTGTGCCCTTACTAGCCATACAGAGTCTTCTTTGTAGCAATCTTTAGTAAACTACAAAAATAAAAGCATGGATATGGATATTATGAAACACAATAAAAGAGTATTTTCTTATGAGAAAGGAACATGTGAATCACTTACAATTATTCTCTTGTGTTCAAGCATGAACTTAACCTCCGAAAATCTCTAGGATTTGGCAATGATCCTCCATCCACAAAAGGAGCTATCTAGCTAGTGAGGAACTTGAAGACTATAGAAAAGTACCTCTTTGTCCCTTTCAAATGATGGCTACTTGTCCTCCTAAGTTTCAAACACCCTCTTTGAAAAGCTATTGAGAAATCTATTAGAAACCACATCTAGAATATTGGAAATACTTTAGACCAACAAATAAATTTATACTTATAATATAACATCTCTATGGAAACCATGGAGGGAATTCATTAAATAGATTTTCCTGAATCTTAGGTCCAAGATAGCACTGCTCCAATGTGATTTGTATGACTTCAAATAAAAAGCTACTTAGATAGTTTAAACCAATTTTTGATTCTAACTTTTAGGCAAAGCAATATTAGAACATTCAACTTACCCCTCACTATAAGGAATGATTACATGATGGACTTCCCCAGGGTTTAGCTCTTGCAAGAAGAATTCCATACAATTTGCATTTGTCTTTGCAAATATCAGAGGATCCACAATGCAGTTGTTCTCTTTTGTACTCATAACGCAGTTGCATTTGGGTTTCCACAATGTCTTGAACATCTAAGAGTGATGAGGACAACTTAAAAAATTTTAACGTATTACCCACAAGTCAGTTTTGTATGAGTGATGCTATGAAAAGGGTCACTAAATCAAATTTGAGCTTACCTTAGGAGTACCAAAATTGTTGTGTCATTGATCTCCTTGTCCTTCCTGTGTAGGAATTGGTGTCCTCTAGAGAAATGGTGAGGTACTCTGAGTTATCTTCAGCTACAACATCCACCATCACCTGGCGTGGAATCTAATTAAGCCTCCTTGCATTCTTTTCCTTAAGGTCCACTAGCTTGTTAAATATGTTTTCTTCCTCTCTGAGCTTGTCATCTCTCATCCTTTTGGCCTCCTCCTTTTGCATTTCACACACACACTCTCTCTCTCTCTCTCTCTCTCTCTCTCTCTCTCTCTCTCTCTCTCTCTCTCTCTCTCTCTCTCTCTCTCTCTCTCTCTCTCTCTCTCTCTCTCTCTCTCTCTCTCTCTCTCCATCCTTCTCTTTCTCCTTTTCCTTCTCTGCATTACCATCTTCCTTTTCTTTCTGCTTTTCTTTTCTTGTATTGTCAACTTCCTTATCTTTCCCCATTTCCCCTTTGCTTGTACAAGTTTTCTCCTTGATGAGATCTTCAATGTGGACATCTAACTCCATGTCAGCTTCCTTACCTTTCCTCTTTTCCCCTTTGCTTGTACAAGTTTTATCCCTAGTGAGTTCTTCAATGTGGACATCTAACTCTGTGGATGCTTTGGACTCCTTGTGCCTTCTCGTAATGAGAATATTCCAAATCTCATAAGCCTTCCTGTCAGTTGTGTGTGTTTGCATAAGCAGCTTGCCAAACTTGCACCTTATAAGCTCTGCATGGTGCATGTACTTATCCACCATTGTGACCTTGTGAGCATGGGTAGCACATACATAGCTATCCTAAAGGAAGTCAAGCAAGAAGTCCTTTGCAGGCTCTTGAAGGCAAGCTAGTGCACTAGTCTACCACTAGTCTACCATCTGACATGAGTCTAACATTAAGATAGTGCCTATCACAAATGTCCTTGACTAGCCTCATGAATAGAGCTTTGGGAATCAACAAATGAAAGGTTTTTTGTGTCTTTTTTATTTGTCTCAATGCATTTATCTATTAATTGACCCTCTTCTTCTATGCCTTTACTTGTGCAGTGTTAACATTCCATGGGCAAAGGCCCCTTGATTACCTTTGCCAAAGTTTCCAACTTGGTGAGCCTTGCCCTCTCAAGTTAAAATGTTGGACCTTGGAGCATCTAACTCCTTGAGTTTTGTGCCTTGGATTTATACAATCTTCTATGTTTCCTCTCCTCTTATAGTCTCTTTAGGATGTGCTCCTTGGTCAGGAGTCCTCTGTGCCTGTTGGGTGTCCTCTTCCCTTAGACCCTTTGAAGGATTTTGTTTTTCTAGTCTTGCTCCTTGGGCAGGGTTTGCGTCTTTGTGATTGGGTGTACTTTGTCCTTTTGTAGTGTCTAGTGGCACCTTGGGAACCTTCCTTGCTATGTGTCTCACCCTTGCCATTGCATTAAATTTATCCTTTGGATTTGCAAACACCAAGATAGGTGAAAAATATACACAAATATAACAAATAGGAGAGAACATGGAACCCAAACCCTACAGCATGTAGAGAGGCAATCTGGCAATGTTAGATTGCCTCCATGTGCAATATAGATTGGGTTCCATTCTTATGGTAAAAACACGTCAAAGATGTTGTGAAGCAATGTTTTCAAGGATGTTGGGAAGCAATGTTCTGAAGCAAAGGTATATAAAAACTACAAAGTCACGAAGGTGGAAGGAAGCAGCACTAGCAAAATGCTGGAAGTTCAAATATGCACAGGTTAGGAGGGTGAAAAGTAAAATTGTAAAAATGAACCTCTATTATATCCTCCTCTCCTCACATGTGTGAGTCAATGTCAACATCCTTGCCATGTGGAAATGACCCATTGAGCTCTACACTCAAGATGACGTGTCAATTAGTGGATGGTGACAAGTGTGCATGGATGTAATCTTTTCGGCCAATCATTTGCCATGTGGCAATCATGTCATGATTCATGGGGAATCGTTGGTAGTGTTGAGATCATGGATGATTGAGAATCCCTTGGGTTAATGTATCCATGTTGTTTTCACCTCTTTTTCCTACACTTCCCTCTCAACATCAGTTAGCTTCAATGCTGCCTTTGGACCTTCGTGGAGGCGTATCACAATCTTCTGCATTTGTCTTATAGCTTCATCTTATCAACAGGTATTCCACACTTGGCTAAGTTTGGTCTAAAGTGCTTCATATTGTCCTCTAAGATTGCTCTTATAGCTTCATCTTGTTCTCAAGGCTTGATCCTAAGTACACTATTGTTTACTACAATTGATGTTGAATGCAATCCAAAGTTGTCAAAATGCCTCCTTGCAAACCGTAGGGTCCAAGTTGGATTCTTCTTGATTTGAGGTGCTTCTAGTGTACTTATTGATGCTTGACTGCTTCTTGGGTGCTTGAGTGCCTCTTGGGTGCAAAAAAAATTTGCAAATGCATTTTTTCCTTGGTTGTTTGAGTGCTTCTAGTTTTCTTGGGTGCAAAAAGTTTCGCAAAGGCATTGTGTGTTTGGGGGGTTGAGTTCTTCTTGAGTGCTTGGGTACCAAAAAATTTGCAAAGACATTGTGTGCTTAGGGGGCTTGAGTTCTTCAAAGGCATTGTGTTCTTGGGGGCTTGAGTTCTTCTTGGGTACTTGAATACAAAAAAAATTGCAAAAGCATTATGTGGTTGGGGGATTGAGTGCTTCTTGTTTCCTTGGGTGTAGAAAAATTTACAAAGGCATTGGCTTTTTGTTTTGAGGGTCCAAAGGCATTTACAAAGGCTTGAGTCAGCTACTAGCTAAAGTTTGTATACAACCCCTCCTTTCCCACAAAGATATTTTGATTGGCCTCATATATTGCATGGAAACTATGCCATTTGACCCTAATCAAGCATTTATTGACCCCAAGGAAGCACTTTTGGATCATGTAGCTGCTGAATCCTTTCACCCTAATTAAGCAATGATTGACCCTCGATCTAGCATTTTAGTTGGATTTTGGGTCCCTTTTTTGAATATTTTTTAATTTTTAATTGTTTCTTCCTCCTTTCAGTGCAAATGGAGGCCAAACGAAAGAAGATCATAGATATTGATGATGTAGAGTTTGAAGATAGAGACATTGGAAAAAAGATGCCATCTAATCAAGAAGAAGGGGGTTAGATATATTGATGTAAAGCCAAAATATCCAAACATTGGGGAGGACATCTATGTTGAAGAAGAAGTTAGTGCAAAAGATGAGTCCCCAACAGAGAAGTTGTTCTCCTTCCTTTACAAAGCTAGGCATTGTACATGCTTTAAGAATGTTAGGATAATGTTCAATGCTCCATTCAATACAAAGGAGGTTATAATGTCCAAAATGTTGTTCCTACAACATGAGTTCAAGACCTTGAAGGAGATGGTGGAGTTGGAAAAAGTTATTGAAGATTTCAAGATCTACATACGCTACCCATATGAGGGAAGGAAGTACAACCAAAAGAGAATTGTTAAGAAAAGGCTCCAACAACTTCCTAAAGATTATAGGAAAACATTGAAGTGTCCATTCCACAAAAAGAGTCATGAGCTGCATGAATTTCACTATGAGTTTGTGAGATTCTTGGCCTATCAAGAAAAGTCAGTGGACCCAAAAAGACTTCACTAGACTACTGCCACCTACAAGAGAATCACAAATGTTGAGGATGTTGACATGGCCTTGGAGGAGGTCCTACTCATTGACAGGGAGGAGGCTATGTCAAAGGAGCTTGACACAATTAATTTGAAAGTGGATAGTTTGCTAGAAGAGCAAGAGTAGAAAGACATCCCAATGCCTATTGAGTCCTCACCCTAGCAAATCTCCCCTCCTTTCCCATACTTGGGAAGGAGCTCCTTTTCATTATGTGTCCAAAAATACATAGGGCTCTGGGAGGACTTTTGCACTGGAGTTGCTGGAGGAATGCACACACAGCTTGGAGATGGAGATAAAGCTTAATGCAAACAACAAGAAGTGTATTACTTAGTGCACAAGTACAAAGATAAGTTAGCCCTAAAATGATGGGCGTATATACAATGCATGGAGGAAAAAACCTCCTTGAGAAGAAAAAAGTGCCTTGTCGATCCCAAGTGTGTTCACACACATCACTACCATGTACATGGCAACAAAAACTATATAAACATGGCCTGCAACATCTTCTAGTACTATCTCAAAGAAAGGGGTAGGAAAACTATTTAGCATAGTTACCTTGTTGAGAAATCTAAAATCCACATAAACTTGGATCTTGCTGGAATTAATCTTTGGGGCTATGTCCATAGGTGAAATCCATTCAAAATGCTCTACTGGCTCAATAATGCCTATTTCTATCATCTTCTCAATTCCTAGCTTCACATCCTCTACAATTTTGGCGTTGAGTTTGTATGCCCTTCCTCTAATTGGCTAGGTATTCTCTACTAGTGGTATGGTGTGGACTCCAAGAGTTGTCAACAAGTATTTGTAGGACCATACAAAAACATTTTTTCAACTTGTGATGCATGGCATTACTTGATCTAGTAAAGGTGGATGATCCCACATCCATGTTGTTAGCAATACCAAGTTGGGGGACTCCTTAGAACTTAGATTGAATTTCTTCATTGGATCTTGATAGTTGAAGGGATCTCGCTCGACTGTAGGATTTTCGCCTACCTGGATGAGGGCATCGACGTCATGTGCAAGTGTCTACTCAGTCGACAAATCTTCTATTTTCTCTTGCAACCAACCATTAGGAAGGTCGTCTAGGGGTAGATCATCCATTTTAATGTCTTTCTTCTGAGGTCATGCTAGTTAAAGTGCCGATGTTGATCCTCCTCAGAAAGTGTATTGGTATTGAGGTGACATCTTACCCTACTGGTGGTTGGTGATGGGCTCTCCTAGCCTGATGGAACTCATCTATAGAATTGTCTTTTTTATTAGGGGGAGGAGTACCTTAATTCATGCTCTTAGTATTTGTCGGTGGGTCTATTGCAGTTGGAGTTGCTTCTTCAAAACTTGCCTTTGTTATGGTAGCAAAGCAATAAGGATCTATTCCAACTTCTAGCCAATGTAGCAACTCAATTTCTTCAATTGGTGCCTCCTCTTGAATACTTTGCTATTCTTGAGCTATTTCAGGTTGGTCTGCATGTTGAGAAAAATGAATAGTCAAAGAGGACTTCCTACTAGCATGGTCGACTCTTGTCTCAAGCTGTATCTGTTTCTTGCCAACACCTGGTGTGGTGATCCACATGGTGTTATTACCCCAGCCATGTAGAGTTCAGGTACGTTATAGGCATGGCCTATCAATGAGTGGGAAGCCGCCTTCCACCTATGGCAAACAAAGCACTACAAAATCCAACCAAAAAGTAAAATTTTGGACAATCATTGACACTTGCTCTACCACACCCAATGGGCAAACTTTGTGCTAATCATCCAATGTGACTATGAAAGGTTCATTTTGGGTGGGTAGGAGACCTAACTTCTTCATTGTGAACTCAGGCATGAGGTTGATGCCATAGCCTCCATCTACTAATACACCAATAAACCTTTTTCTATAAATCGCAACAATAAACCTAGGACTCTTATAGTCAACGAGGGGTGAGGGTGCCAGTGGATATGAGACCATGTATGACTCTAACTTAGTAGGTCACCCCAGAAGGTTCCCACCACTAATGGAGGTCGAGGGGTACACAAAATGAATTACCTTGAGAAGATCCCTCAAAATGTAGTATATATTTGTATGAGGTACAATGAGATTCTTGGCTACGTTGACTTGAGCACTTCCTCTCCAGACAACTTAGGTGAGACCTCCTTTTGAATAAGGTGTGAATTCATGTCTTCTAGGGCTTCCATGTTAGCTTTCACGAGTTTTGAAGGTGTGGCATCAACATATGGCTCTAGTGTTTGGCCTTATTCCTTTGCAATGGCCGACTTGACAGAGTGTTGCCTATGTGGCTTAGTGGGTTGGGGCTCCTAGGTTGGCACTTTAAGTGGTAGTGTAACTCCCAAAGTTGTCCTTTGTGACCTTATGAGAAATATGTTCGAACCTTCTACATCGTGTGTAACAGCCTGAGTGGAGGGTAGGGATGACGAGTTACCTACTTCAAGAGAGATGACGTGAGTCGATGTTGAGGGTGGAGTGGGTGTTCACATTGGCGAGGTGGCTGGTGATTCCTAGGACAATGACTATTGAGGCAGTGGTAGGGGTGATGGTGGAGGTGATGGTGAAACGAGGCTTGTTGGGTCAAAACAATCATGTCTATGGAAGAGGAAGGCCTTTGCTGCTTCGAGCAGTCCCAGGTGTAGTGATCCTTCAACTCTGGGTAGTTGCAGTATGGTGGCCCTCCCTTGGGCAAAGTGCATCACCCTTAGAAGTACCCATACTCCCCACATCTATAGTACGTCATAGGCCAGTTGTTGATGGACCGATTGTTAGGGCGAGGTGACAGAGAAGCCTGAGAGGTAGGGGCTTGATCTTGATAGTTCGAGTGAGAAGTTGATGCTAAGGTGGTAGTTGCTGTGTAGAAACTCTGTGTAGGGTAAGTAGCATGTGGCATTAAAGGGTTAGCAAAGGTGGCAACTAACCTTGAACCATGGTTAGCATCCATTCGGTAGGTGTCTATGACACTTCTATCTGTAAATCTGAGTTATTTCCTAGGTTTGGTATAGTTATGTAGACCCTTGAAGCAATAGAAATCTTTGGCTTCATGACCACGCTTCCCACAAAATTAGCAGAACACCCTCTATAGGCATGCTTGGGGTGGGTGGCTAGGGTTACAACATATCTTGCACCAAATGCGGTTCCTCGCCTCATGCTATGCTTTAATCTCTTCCAACTCCCTCTTGGGTTAGGCTATGGCTTCACTCTGAGTGTTCATTGTTGCACAATAGAGAGGGAGGATCTCTCTTCTTGTAAAGCTCTTTGCAACTTCAATGCCTCTAGCTCCTTCTTCAAAAAATTCCAAAAATGACACAAGAACCAAAGTTGAACTATAGTCAAGATGGCAGCACCCTCAGATCCAAGCCTCGACTCACTGATGAAATCTTGGGGCATTCACTTATAAAATATGTTGCTATCACATGAAAACAACATAAGGATATTATAATCATTTAAAACTTACAAAAAGAAATCTATAGAATCTATAGAAAGGTATTATTTTTACAAATATTGATGTGTCTAGGACAGACACGTGGCAAAATAGGAATGGTGCAAAACAGGTGCTGAAGGCTAGAGACATGGTGTGTCTGCATTGGATGAGAGAGAAATGCCATGCTGGCAATGCCAACAGCTCTCTCTACAACTGTAAATGCTGAATTCCTGATGTAACCCGATGAGATGTATTAAAAGCAATGGAAAGTACTTTTTCACTCTACATATTAGTGCACATTACGTTGGTGGAAGAAGACGAGTGGTCTTCAAGTTTTTCAGAGGCCCTCTAATGAATTACTCAAATCTATCTACTTTCAACGACTATGCAAATAGCGCACCTCTACTTGCACCAATAACAATAGATTTTCTTACACCTATCACACAATCCAAACTAGCATTCATCTCCAATTGCATGTCAACATGAGCGAGTGACATCTCCTCACGCACAACCAGCTTCTCCTCACTATGAAGATGCTACCATGCATCCTAAGTTCAACCAAGATCCACAGATGAAAACCATGGAACAAATGTTTCAAGCTGTCTCCTCATTGATGATGCAAATGAATCATACAAATCAAGCCTTGGCCGTAATATTGGCACGAAAAAAAACATTTTAGCAACAAAGATCTGACCCAAAGGTTAGGCCCAAACCATTCACCGGTTTGCCAATCGAAGATGTGCTTAGCTGGATCAACCACTTCAAAAATGTCGCGAGTTACCATGCCTGGAATGAAGACCGCAAGTCTCTTGAAATCAGGACCCTACTCAAAGGTATTGCAGCTACCTAGTTCTCGATATAAACAAAATCAAATTGGTCACTCATGAAAGAAGCTCCCATCCATGGTTTCACACAGCAAAACATCACCAAAACAACATTATAGTAAATAGAAAATCTAAATCAAAAGCAACATGAACTTGTCCCTCAATTTGCAATCAATCTTAATCAGTTATTACTCTGTTGTGACCCCACAGTGCTAGAAGAAATGAAATTATTCTATCTATGGCCAAGGCTCATACATGATATTTCCCGTATTGTGTGTGACCAAGGTCCTACAACTTTCCATTAGGCAATACAAATTGCACAACACATAAAAGCAAACTACCCAATGGACACAACAACCCCAAAGCAACAACATGATCAACCTATTCCCATGGACATAGACATACAAAATTTACAAAACACAACAAGAAAGTAAAGCTGCATGGCCAACACACAAATAGGAGTCCAAAATAGAAGGCCATTACCTTCAACCAATAGACAAGGCAGACCGAAGTGCTTCTTCTGCAACAACTACAGACATGAAAGGAAATATTGCCACCGCAAACTACAATGAATGAAAACACAAAATCTACAAATAACAACAACAAAACCACCAAAGTTTGCAGCCATACCAGAAAAAATATGAGCGAATGGATGATGAGGGCCACTCATTCGCAATGTTAGATGTCAAAAAAGCCTTCAACACAAAAAGTCTGCACAATACTAGTCAAGATTAAAGACCAAGAGGTCGAGGCACTCATTGATACAGGAAGTACAATCTCATTAGTTAGTCAACAATTAATAAACAAAATAAAAACAACAAAACAAATAAGACAATATCTATTCTATTTGAAAATATAAAAATCTATATCACATAAACAAAGCAACAAAGATACACATGAAGCTATCGCACATGAAAGACACACACGAATTTTTTGTGCTTCCCACTCAATTTTTCAACATGATCTTAGGCTTTGATTGGCTAATAAAGACACAAGCCAGCCTAGATTTTAAAACACACACATTAAAGATAAATGACACAAACATAATACCCATCATAAAGATCATAAATAACAAAAACATAGAATGTGCACAAGTTGTAGAAGGAAATACAATAGCTCCACAAATCACTTGCACAAAGGAGATAAAGGAAATTCTACAATACTACAAGGACTTGTTTGAAAGAAAAAACATCACTAACAAAGTGAATCTTCCCATATGGCATCACAAAAGGACAAGATCAACAAGTTCCATCAAGATGGATATGCGACGGAGATCACCAAAAGAAAATGAATACATTAATGAAGTAGTAAAGGACATCAGAACTGCATCTAGTAAAGAAGGATGATGGCACATACCGGTTCTGTGTCGACTTTTGGCAATTAAATAAGATCACATAGCATGATTTTTATCCCCTACCAAGGCTAGATGACTTGCTAGACACATTGGGCAAATCAAAGTTCTTCACATCCCTAGATCTAGCATTTGGTTATTGGCAAAAACCATTGGCAAAAAGAAGATGCACATAAGATAGCCTTCCACACTACAACAAGATTATGTCAGTTCAAAAGAATGTAATTTGGTCTTAGTGATGCAAGAAGTACATTTCAACAAATGGGAAATAAAATTTTTGGGAACTTCTTGGAAAAGAAGGTATTGGCCATCTATTTAGATGAAAAACTCATACACACAGAAAGTTGGGAGGAACACAAGACAGTTCTCAAAAAAGTCTTAGAAAGGATCAAGAAATACAACCTTCAGCTACTACCACTGAAATGCAAATGGGGAGCCACATGCTTGAAATTCCTTGGGTACATAATATCTGTAGTAGGGATCAGCATAGATCCTTAGAAAATTAGAGCAGTTCAAAGGGATTTATTAAAAAAGGACAGAACTATAACTGGACACAAGAATGTGAGCAAAGTTTCCAAAAGCTCAAAGAAGAACTCCAAAACTCAATACAATTAAGCTATCCAGATTTTAGCAAGGAATTCAAACTACAAATTGATGCATCAAATGCGGGTGTTTAGGAGCAATCCTACTTCAGCAAACTGAAGACACTAAGTGGAAACCAATTTCATATATAAGCCGTGCACTAACTACAACTAAAGAAAATTACAGCACAATAAAAAAAGAGCTCTTAACAATAGTGTGGGCAATGAGCAAATTACATCCATACCTGCATGGAAAAAAGTTCACAATAGAAACAGACCATCAAACACTAATCCTCATGATGCAAAAGGCACACCCCCCAGGAAGGCTACTGAAATGGATCCTACCAAGAGTATCACTTCGTGATCAAATATACAAAGGGAAACAACAATATCATAGCAAACAACCTCTCACACATACCAAAGATCCAAAATACACTAGTATGCAACAACCCAATTGAAAGCACACAGATAGCATCATTATAGCAAAAAGACCAAATAGTAGATATCATTAGCAGTATCAAACAAGGAACACGAAAATCAAGGACACAACAATTTCAAATTCAAGCTAACTTGTTGTACTACATACAAAGGGGACAAACACCACACTTCTATATACCAGCTACTCTAATTACAACAAATTTGGAATATTACCATACAAACCCAATGTTTGGTCATTTAGGATTTCATAAACTGCTAGCAAACATGAGGAGCAAGTACTACTAGCCAAAGATGCACAACACAATAGCACAATGCATCAGAGAATGCCCAACATACCAAACTTATAAAAGTCCACCTACAAATCATGGAAAGTTGCAATCAATAACATCAACAACACCTTTTGAAATAGTTGGCTGGGACATTATGGGTCCATTCCGCGGAACACTTTCTGGAAATAAATGCATAGTAGTCTCAACAGATTATCTAACACGGTGATGCGAATCCCAAGAAGTACAATCACTCAATTTCTACTACAAAAGGTAATCCAACAACATTCCTGCCCAAAGATGATATTATCATATCAAGGACAGTAGTTCAGAAGTGAAATAATGGAGATTTTAGCAAAAACCATGGGCGTACAAGATGTATTTACCTCTCCCTATCATCCACAAACAAATGGTCTCATAGAATGCCTAAATAAAACACTAAAGAAAATGTTAGCAATATACATTGATCCATTACATTAAAATTTGGATGAATATCTGCCTTTCCTAACACAAGCCTATAGAACATCGGTATAAGCTTCAACAAAGCTCAGCCCATTCAAGGCCCTCTACAGGTGGGATTCTATTTTTCCACTTGAAATCAACACAATACAACTCAAACCAAAACACAAAGATGCAATTGAATGGTATTCATTTCTGTCCACAACACATCCCCTCCTGAGATTAACCATTCATAGAAATATGCAGCAAGCACATGAAAAACAAAGGAAGGAATATGATAAACAACATCATCACAAAGAATATCAGAAGGGAGACTTAGTAAGTATTTACTTGCCCATCAAGAGAAAAGGACTTTCAAAATCCTTTATGCACCGATGGTTGGGCCCTTATCAGATCATGGAAAGAATAAGGAACTATACCTGTCGTGCAAATCACTTTCAGTCCCGTTGCAAGGCGAGGCATGAAGCAATGGTAAAGAGTGCCCAACCATCAACCAATGTAGCCATGATACATCCAGAGCACATAGGCATGTCCAAGAAGCAGTCCACAGCTCAGTGCAAGGGGCTGTAAATGCATGTATACAATAGGTTGTGTTTAGTATACAGCCACCAATGCCTGAGGTGTAGGAGCTCAATGCTATGCTCAATATCAAACTGACAATGCCAAGACTTGTGCCCAATGATGAGTGGGTCAATATTGAAGTAAATGCACTGTTGCAATAGTCGAGACAGAGGGTCAAGCTGATAGGCCCAATCAGCCTGAAAACATGCTACTAGCTAAAGATAATCTGGAGTTGCTGTGACAAGTGTAAGCACTAAAGGAGGAGTGTTGGGCAGGCATTAGAGTAGCTTGGGGGGTGCACCACGGTAAGTAAGTGCCCCCAAGAACAACAAAAAAACAGCTCACGTGATTATAGATGACAGGCGCAGCTCTATAGGACTGCACGTTGACCTAGGATCTGCTAAGACTGAAGTGCTTCTTATACTTCAAGCATCCAAAGACAGTGATTGCTCCAACCAAGGTTTACCAACAGCCTGGAGTGACCAAAGTTTGCTGCAAAGGCAGAAGTGAGCTTGTGAATAGCCACACAATAACTCAACTAGTCCTAGAAAGACTGAAGCTCAATGCTGAGCTCAGTGACCAGTGAGGTGAGCTCACAGCAAGCTCAAAGGTGCCCTACAAAGTGCCCAAACAAGTCAGGGAGTAGGGAGGATCAACACATACCAAAATGAGCTGAAGTTATGGCTGCCATGGAACTTGAGCTATAGGGTTTTGAATGCGAGCTGAGAAGAATGTTGGCTCGAGCTTCGTGTGTCAAGATTGTGGGAGAGAAGGAAGGAGTCTCGCTTGAAGCTTTCTTGCTTGCACAATGGGGGAAGACACACAAGGGTGGAGGTTGAAAACAGTTTTCCTCTTCTTAGTTGTGTAAGCCAAAAGAACTCAAGTACAAAGAAATAGAAGAACCCTATATATGGGTCTCAAACCAAACTCAACTAACTAAGGTGGCATACTAACTGAGCCACGAACTAGAGTAGATAAGGATAGCTATCATGTAGCTATTATTCATGGGCGGTGTACCAACCGCGTCTGTAACGGACAAGTCGGTGACATAAATACACAACGGTTACCCTGGCGTATCACGAGTGGAGCTCGATATCTCAACACTCCCCCTCGAGCTCAATCCCAATTCCTGCACACCAAGCAGGTCTCTAAACTTGCGCAGCTTCTCTGCGCCCAATGCCTTCGTGAATATGTCAGCTACCTGATCCTCTGTGCTGACATAAACTAGATCAATAAGACCTAGTAAAACCCTCTCTCGCACATAGTGATAATGCATCTCAATGTGCTTTGTTCTAGCATGATAGACTGGGTTATTTGCCAAGTGTATACTACTCATGTTGTCACAATAAATGACAACTGGCCCATCTGTAGATTGATGCATATCATAAAGTAGCTTATGCAACCAAGCTACCTCACATGCAGCCATTGCTGCACCCTTGTACTCAGCCTCTGTGCTCGACAAGGCAACTGTAGGCTGTTTCTTGCTGCTCCAAGTGACTGCAGCACTCCCAAAAGAGAACACATATCCACTGGTAGATCGTCTATCAGAAATACTACCAGCCCAATCAGCATCAGTGTATCCATGCAACTGTATCTGAACCCCAGTCTCATAAAATAGTCCATACTGCAATGTGGACTTCACATACCTGAGTATGCGTCTAGCCGCATCCAAATGTGGTTTCCTTGGAGCCTGCATAAACTGACTTACCAATCCAACAGCATAGCTCAAATCTGGCCTGGTAATAGTTATATAAATCAAGCTTCCTACTATGCGTCTGTACATAGTAGGGTCTTCCAGAAGCTCACCTGCATCTGCGCTCAGCTTCACATTCTGCTCCAAAGGAACTGAAATAGGCTTACAACCTATCATCCCATATTTGGATAGCATGTCCAATCCATACTGCCTCTGCAAGAGCTGAATCCCACTTGGTGATCTAATCACCTCAATGCCCAAGAAATAACGCAGCTCTCCCAAATCCTTCATCTCAAACTTCTGCTTCAATAGCATTTTCACATGAAGGATATCTTCATCACTGTCACCTGTCATAATCAAATCATCAACATAAATGACAAGTAGCATAATACATTTCTCTGTTTTTCTCACATAAAGTGAGAAATCTGCCTTGGAAATATGAAAGCCAATAGTGACAAGATACTGTCCTATCTTGTCAGACCATGCTCTAGGTGCTTGCTTCAAGCCATACAATGCTTTCTTCAACCTGCAAACAAACTCAGGATGAACAGCATGCACATAACCTGGTGGCTGCTCCATATAGACCTCTTCTTGCAAATCACCATGCAAGAAGGCATTCTTTACATCCATCTGATGTAAAGACCATCCCTTTGATGCAGCCATAGCAATGATTGCTCTTACGGTTGCCATCCTTGCAACCGGACTGAATGTTTCTTCATAGTCAATGCCATATGTTTGTGCATACCCCTTGACTACTAATCTTGCCTTGTATCTGTTCACAGAACCATCTGCATTGTGCTTCACCTTATAAACCCACTTACAGCCAATTGCATTTTTACCTTTAGGCAAAGGTACCGATTCCCATGTAGCATTAGCTTCCAAGGCATCCATTTCTTCATCCATGGCTTTCTCCCATTTTTCTTTTCCCATGGCTTGCTCAAAAGAAGTGGGTTCTGGTTTCTGTATCACTTTGACCATATATGCATAGTGAATGGCTGTAAATCCATCATATTTCAGCCTATCCACAGGATACCTAGCTCTCATAGACCTGCGCAAAGTAGGTTCACTCCCAGGTGCTCTCAAAACATCCCTGGTCTTCCTTACTCCAGGTGTAACAATAGAAGGAATACCCAACTCATCATCAATGCTCTGTTCTGAGCCACTGGATTCACCATCCACATAAGAGTGACCTACATTCACATCAAACATGGGCTGATCAACCTTCTCTTTTCCTTTTCGTGATACATGCATACCACTATCTGCATTACTTTGAGAAGATTCTCCTGAGCTCAATCTGCCTGTCCATGGCGAAGAATGTGAACCACTGCTAGAGGACGCTCCAGGTCCACTAATATTTTGTGACTGCTGCTGTGAATCCTGTGCAGCATTACCATTTTGTGCATCTACATCATCAATCACATTTACTGGTTTATACCAGCTACTCATCTCATCAAAAACAACATCTCTGCTCACTGTAAACTTACGAGTAGAGGGGTTATAGCATCTATACCCTTTTTGCTGCAGAGAGTAACAAATAAAGATGCACTTCTCAGCTTTTGGATTCAACTTGGATCTCAACTCATCTGGCACATGTACATAGGCAATGCAACCAAAAATTTTCAAATGAGAAATATCTGGTTTCCTACCAGTATACCTCTCCTCTGGAGTCATTCCGTGTATTGCTGCAGTGGGAGTCCTGTTCATTATGTAGACTGCTGTAGCAACTGCTTCAGCCCAATAACAATCTGGCAAGTCTTTTTCATTGAGTATAGCACGAGATACCTCTCCAATATGCATGTTTTTCCTTTCTGCAATTCCATTTTGTTGTGGGGTATGACTGCATGAATATTGCTGCTTTATGCCATGCTCCTGCAGGAACCTCGCAAACTCATTTGAAAGGTACTCTCCCCCTCTATCTGACCTTAGGCATTTTATCTGTAGGCCTGTTTCTTTTTCAACCATCGCTTTAAGAGTTTTGAAATGCCCAAAAACTTCACTTTTCTTTTTCATAAAATACACCCAAACTTTTCTGCTATAGTCATCAATAAAACTGACAAAATAATGACAGCCTCCAAGAGATGCAGCTTTAGTTGTCCACACATCAGAGTGGATTAATTCCAATGGCTTCTTACTCTCTTGAACATGTCTAGGAAATGGTTTCCTTGCCTGTTTTCCAAATTGACAGGCTTCACATACCTTATGCATTTCTGCAACCTTGAATTTCGGCAAACTTGCAACAATATTTTGGGCCTGCATTGATTTAAGTCGCTGTACATTAACATGACCAATGCGTTTATGCCAGATATCAATATCTGCAACTACACCGGTCCCATGTGCAAACATTGCTGCACTCAATTCAGACATGTCTGCATCCAATGTAAACATTCTGCCCTTCTTCTTTCCTTTTGCTATCAAGCGACCTTTATTTTTCATATCCTCAACAAAGCATCCATGAGGATTAAATCTGACCTGCAAGCCCTGCTCAACCATTTGACCAACAGAAACCAGATTCTTGGTGATATTCGGGACATGAAATACATCGGAGAGGTATTTCTTTTTCCCATCCTACATAGACAAAGGAATTTTTCCAATCTGCACAATAGGATGTGCAGTATCATCACCAGTCTCCACAAACCCTAGTTTTTCCATTTTTCTTGCATCCTCCATCCATTCTGCATGACCTGTCATGTGGTTTGATGCACCTGAGTCAACATACCATACATCATTGCTTTCTTCTACACTTGTCACAGAATTGTTCATGTGCTGCACCATGAACAAATGCTCATTTCTGTCATCACCCTGTCTGCTAGAAGATGCATAATTCCCTTGTTGCAGTTTTCCATTCATGATGTCATTCTGCTTTTTATAGCAGTCTTTAGCCATATGACCCATTTTACCACAGTAGTAGCATTCAATATTACTGTTTGCATTTTGGCCTCTTTGCTATCGACCACGACCTCTTTGGCTCCCCCTGCCTCTAGAGTTACCACGTCCTCCTCCATAGGACTGGTTTTCTTGAGTTTGCTGCATATTCTGATTTCTACCACGGCCTCCAAATTGGCCTCCTCTACCTCTGCCTCTACCTCTTCCAGCATTTGAGTAGAAGACAGCTTCTTTTGAAGTTCCTCTTGAAGAAGATGCACCACCATTTCTTTGCTCCTCAGAAATTAGAAGAGCAATCAGCTCCTCAAAATCAGGAAATCTTTCACAAACTGAAATGGATGTCCGAAACTGTGCATAATCCTTTCCTAGACCATTTAAGGTCACAGAAACTAAATCATCATCTTCCACTGGTGACCCAATGGAAGCAAGTGCATCTGTAATCTTCTTCACCTTCATGTGGTAGTCATTGATGCTCATATTTTCTCTTTGCACATTATGCAACTCTTGCTTGAGCTGCATTTTCCTGGCTTGCGTATTTGTGCTATACATTTTTGACAAAGTATCCCATGCCTCCTTTGGCGTACTTGCATCCTGAATATGCACAATCATAGAGTCCGAAATGCTGATAGACAGCCAGTACATAACTTTCCTGGTTCTCTCATGCCATGTTTTAAATGCCTGCATTTGCTATTGATTGGGAACATCAGGAAGAACTGGTTCTTCTTCATTTCCTGCAACAAATTCCCAATATCCTTTTCCCATAAGGAAATTCGTCATTCTAAACTTCCATGCCTGGAAGTTGTTCTTGTCAAGCTTTTCAGTGACAATCTGTGAAAGAGAATCAGATGCCATTACAGAACACTGCAATAAATTCTATCACTGCAAAAAACACAGCTTCACCCTCACAAGGGAAAATCTGCAAAACTGGCGAAAGTGGTATTTGACCACACAGTCACTTCCTAGTGACGATTTTGCATCAACAGGCAACATGAATGATTCTGTAACTCCCAATGTCTCTGCGCACAAGCATATGATGCAATTTCTACAGTAACTTTTCACCGACCTGTAGAACGGTGGCTGCACAGCAAAAAACTGGGCCTTTTCCTGAGTGTGTGCAGAAAACTTCCGCCTCCAAAACAGGCCCCGAAATGGCCTCAAATCAAAATAATAAGGTCCCCAAGGGCTAAAGCCATCTCCCGCAGCATATACTGCCCTCTTGCTTCACCGCGAAGGGCGTCTCAACCTAAGACAATGCACTCCTGCACTTTCCGGCTGTGCTACCTACTGAGATCTGCTCCCAAAATAGAAAATGAAAGCAACATTGCTCCTCTTACCAGAACACCGCGAGCTTGGCTTGCTTTCTTGAGCTCCTTACCACGAACAAGGCTCTGATACCATGTCAAGATTGTGGGAGAGAAGGAAGGAGTCTCGCTTGAAGCTTTCTTGCTTGCACAATGGGGGAAGACACACAAGGGTGGAGGCTGAAAACAGTTTTCCTCTTCTTAGTTGTGTAAGCCAAAAGAACTCAAGTACAAAGAAATAGAAGAACCCTATATATGGGTCTCAAACCAAACTCAACTAACTAAGGTGGCATACTAACTGAGCCACGAACTAGAGTAGATAAGAATAGCTATCATGTAGCTATTATTCATGGGCGGTGTACCAACCACGTCTGCAACTGACAAGTCGGTGACATAAATACACAACGGTCACCCTGGCGTATCACGAGTGGAGCTCGATATCTCAACATCATGATCAAGCTCTGATACCAATTGAAGGGAGTGAGCCCTGAGTGGAAGCAAGAGCTATGGTGGAAGGAGCAAGAGCAAGAGAAAGAGAGACACAAGATGTGGGAACTCCAACAGTCACAATGTGTGACCGGCCTTCCCTTTATTGCGTAGGGTTTGGAAAGAATGGCCACCTAGATAGTGACCAGGCATGGGCAGTAGGCACAGGTGCTTTTACCCCCACCATCACCTATATATATAGCTAATTTAGTTGTGAGGAAAGGGAGCTAAAATTACTCTTAACTTTTAGCCACTTAACAATCTTGACTGGACTGGCTGGACACTCTGATTTGCGAGAGCCATAACTTTTAGTATAGAGCTCTAATTTGGGTGATTGAATAGCCTAAATTATCTATGTGAGAGGAACTTTCCAAATACATAATAACAGTAAAATTCTAAGGTCATTAAAAAAAGTTATTGTAGTTTAGATAAAACTGACTTGTTTATTATAACATGTAAAGATTGGTTCACACACTGGTTGAAGTTGAGTTTTGATACTTCAATAGAAAACCATATAGATGATTGTGAGAGGATCTTGTCTAGGTTGGAATAAGTGAACCTTACCTTGTTAGAGAAAAAAATCTATATTTGGAGTCAAAGAAGTGTTGATTGTGGACATATGTGTGAACCTTATGGCCAACGACCTTGTCTAGCAAAGGTGGATGAAATTCAAAGGATGAAAGTGAAATGCATAAATGCCACTGAGGTTCAAAGTTTTTTGGGTGCATTTGTCTTTATGTCATTGGATTCCACATTATGCACATGTAGCTGATCCTCTTTATCAAAATTTTAGGAAAAAATGAAGTTCTAAATGGGGTGATGCGTATGTAAAAGCTATGAGGAAGCTAAAGGAGTTTTTTGAATCATCACCAACTTTGGAGAAAGTGAACTATGCATATGGAAGGCATATGATTATGACTATGGACACAAGTCCTACAGGGATAGCTTAGGGATTCTATGATTCTCAACTAGGTACTATGGCCTTTGTTTCATGTATTCTTTGTGTTCTCTTCATTATAGCAATATATGACATGAAAGATATGATTTTAGCATTCATTTCTTGGGTTTCTTAAAGTATTTCAGTTTTATTATAAGGACCTTTGTTCCAATGGTATCAGAGACTTGCTTTGATCCAAGTCAAAGGTTATTTCAGTCTTTCTCATGAAATAGACATGGTACAACATGGTACAATTCTGTTACATCCATGGTTACTTCATAGTTGTTGTGAGTAGTCTAGTTGGGGTAGACTTTTATAGTTGATTGTGGTTAACATGAAGGTTCTTGGCACAAACTAGAGCAAAAATGGAGGATGCTATCCGATTTTAGCAAGTTGTGGTCAAATTTTGAAGGTATTTTGGGGCTTCTTAGACAAAAGAGGGTAAAGGAGTCGGAAGAAGACCACAAGCTTCACTAGTTTCTTCATACAATAGGGTTTCTTTCTCTCTCTTCAAGCTTTTGTTCAAGCTTTCATGATGATCCCTACTCCTACCATCTCTCTATGGCTTCTAAGGTTTGAGAAGTACCTATAGCTTGATTCTATGGATCATAAGCTTGCCATAGAACACCCTATGGTGGATTGTTTTTTGATGATGTAGACTGCAAAAATCTACATTGTTTGCATTGAGGATCTAGGGCTAAAATCTCACGCTTTATCCTCTTCATGATCAATGATGGCTATATTGGGTTACTAAGGGATATTCAAGTTCTTCTATAGAAGCCTTACCTATCAAATGGCTTGTCATGGTACTTTCTTGAGTTCTTGAAGCTCTCTTGGAAACCCTAGATATGGCTATTCTAGGACAACATTCAAATTTTGACAATTTTTTCACATTTGAGAGGGATTTAGAGTTCTTTGTATCCTAGACGGTGAAGGCAACTTCAAGCTTTGGACTAAAATATATCCATTCCTTCAACATTCAAGCTTTAGGCATAACAGGGTAGCATCAAATATTGTTCTAATCTTCTTCAAATAAAAGGGAATTTGATCTAATTCACATCAAGGCCTTCAAAGGAGATCCAAGCTATCAACCATGGCCAAATATTGGAGCACTCCTAAAAGATTTGAGGCACTATTCCTCTCTTGAGCTCTATGATAACAGGGTATTATGAAATTTAAAGTCTCGATCATGTATGATTCTACTCAAGGGGATTTTACTGATTTCTTGCTCTTGAGAGTGGAATTGAGGCCCATAAGTAGTTCTTGCGCTGACATTGACATCTATCATAAAAAAATTGGGCATTTTTCTTCTCTTGTATTCTTATACAGCCGGGGATAGTCAAGGATTCCATTAATTCTTGGTTCTTTGAAACTTCATTCATGAATGTGGATTCACCTTCAGCAAACATTGAAGGCACTTGATCAAGGTTCAACTCTCCCATAGAGACTTTAGCCAACATCGATAGCTACAGCTATCAAGCTTTAGTTGGCATAGTTTTGGTAAAGCGTTATGGGCCTATTTTTACAACATGGTTGAGCTCTTGGCACCAATCTCTTGTTTTGGGAGTAGGATTGAGGTCCAGAGGTATTCTGTTTACTGACATTAATCTGTACCAACAAGATTTTGGGGCTTTTCCCTGTATGGTTACAAAGGGCAGTATCAAATGTTTTGGGGCAATCATGTACATTTGATCTATTTTGAGCTTTAGTTCTTTCTTGAATGTTGGCATTGAGCTAGGTTTCAAACCATATTCAGCAGTGGTATGGTACAAACATTTGAGGATTTTTGTGACATTGAATGCATTTTGATGCTATGGGTACTTGTATTGATGGTTGAAACCTATCGCAGTACCATGGGGGACTAGTTCATTTTTTGGTTGCTAATACAGGGAATCATTGATGAAATCAGGAGTCTCTACATACTCTTTGCAAACCATATAAGTGCCTAAATGGTTCCATCAGTTTTCCAAAGAGTTGGTCAAGGTTTTTTAGGTGAAATGCAGTGATCACAGGCCATGACAAGGTTGAAATAAGGCTAAACAGGGTGTTGTATGGACAAATTTGGTACATCTACTACAGAATTGGGTATTTGCATTCCAATGTAAAACCAATGCATCTAATTAAAGGGGACATCATTCTCTTTGAGTGGAGCCAACAATCACCTTATTTGGACAAGTACTTCTCAAGTTAGAGCCAAATTAGTGACTGTTGGTCACTAGGGACAGCACTTATACAATGTTCAATAGAGAATCTCATGGTCAATATGGATAGCAAACATATGGAAGAAGCAGTGAAGGGTATGAAGTATATGAAAAGCAACCATATAGAGAATTTCATGGTCAAATGCATGAAGATGGATCATATTATACCCATGGACAGTCATCATGTAATTTTGGGCAGCATCAAGCTCATGTATTTGGGCAAAATGCAAATGTACATGATGCCTATTTTCATGGACAACAACATGCATGGAAAGATCATGAAGTATCTTTCATGCATCCCAATTATCCAACATCTTTGGACGAAATGCATGCTAGGTATGAGGAAAAGAGAAAGAAACATATTGAAGATGTGTTGAGTTGGGTAAGTGTTAAACCTATGCGTAGTCAAAGGCAGCAACTTGAAGATCAGCTTTCTTATGGGTAGCAAGAGCATGTAGGGAATTACTCTATGGCATAGCATTCTTATGGACAAAATCATGGTCGTTCTTATGATGCTAATGGGCAGCATTCTTATGCAAATCCTTATGCAATGCAGGGTGACTCTTGTGACTCTTATGGACATGCTTACTTAAAAGGAAATCATGCTCATTCTTTAGACAACATCCTCAAGATTATGAACAACATTCTCGTGGTTATGCCTATGCCTTACATCATGATTGCTTTGGCCAACATGATAGGTATCAGCCTCAAAGTGAGTATGGATAGTACGCCACGAAGAGATCAGGCAATGCAAGAGTGTATAGCAAGTATGGACAGCATGCCTATTATGAACAGCATGATGCATCTTATGTTCCAAAATATAGTGCTGACTTGGTGGATAAGTCTTCATCCAACAATGCCTTCAGTCGGTACATACCTAATGATGTGCTAAAAGACATGTATTCGAAGAAGTTGTGTTACAAATGCGGTGCAAAATGGTCTCCTAATCACAAAGACCACCACAAGAACATGAAAGCTAAAATTACCCTTATTTTAGAATCTCCAAATGAAGAAGAAGATGAAGAGGGGAAAGAAGAGCAACATGAGGATGAAAAAGATTTGTAATGTCTCGAAAAAAAAAGAAAGAAAGAAAAAAAGAAAAAAAACGAAGATGTACCTGCCGTCGTGGAGCGCCGCCGATCCTCCCTCCAAGCACATCATCATCAGCACCGCCATCTCCATCACTCCCTCCCGCGTCATCAGCATCGTAATCTTCATCGTCATCATCCTCATCGGCCGAAGCTTCTGGTAGACCTGGCATTCCATGCGCCAACATGGAGAGCACGTGGCGAAGTTGCAGGCGAGGTGAGAGAGAATAATACACCCCCCTCCCCCCCTCCACAGCCTATAAAAGAGAAAATGATACCCCTCCCCACTAGGGGACTACGGGGGCATAAGGGAATGCTGCTATGGGCTGAGAGAGAGAGTGAAAAGAAGAGGGAAGAGAGAGAAGAGGGAGAGAAGAAGAGGAGGATAAGAAGAAGAGGGAGAGAGGAGAGGAGAAAGAGGAATAGAAGGAGAAGAAGAAGGGGGTAAGGAGAGAGAGAAGAGGGAAGGAAAAGAAGAAGGGAAGAAGAGGGAAAAGAGAGAAGAGGGAGAGAAGAAGAGAAGGAGAAGGAGAGAAGAAGAGAAGGAGAAGGAGAGAAGAAGAAGGAGTGGTAGAGAAAAGAGAGGTAGTGGGAGAAAAGGAGTGAGGAGATAGAAGAAGGAGTGAGGAGAGAAAAGAAGAGGGAGAGAAGGAGAAGGAGAAGGAGAAGGAGGGAAGAGGAAGAAGGGGGGAGAGAGGGAGAGAAGAAGAGGAGGATAAGAAGAAGAGGGAGAGAGGAGAGGAGAAAGAGGAAGAGGAGAAGAAGAAGGGGGTAAGGAGAGAGAGAAGAGGGAAGGAAAAGAAGAAGGGGAAGAAGAGGGAAAAGAGAGAAGAGGGAGAGAAGAAGAGAAGGAGAAGGAGAGAAGAAGAAGGAGTGGTAAAGAAAAGAGAGGTAGTCGGAGAGAAGGAGTGAGGAGATAGAAGAAGAAGGAGTGAGGAAAGAAAAGAAGAGGGAGAGAAGGAGAAGGAGAAGGAGAGAAGAGAAAGAAGGAGGGAGAGAGAGAAGAGGAAGAAGAGGGAGAGAAGGAGAAGGAGAGGGAGAGAGAGTAGGAGAGTAAGAAAAAAAAAGGAAGAAGCGAGAGAAAGAGAGAGTAACTGCTACAAGTCATCCAAACCGCTCTCTCGGCAACGAACCCCATCCAATGGTCTTTCCCAACCGAATGTGTCAACCCGAAACCGTTAAGGTTCGGACTACCCAATCTCCACGAGGCAAATGGCTCCCAAGAAGAAAGTCGCAGGAAGTGTAGGTGCCCAAGCCACCGGCAATGCTGGAGGGGCAAGCGGAACGACCAACGCAACACACAAGAATCAAGCCCATGTTCCAAGCGTTAAAAATTAATTTAGGAATTATTTCTCGTGGAAGGGATGAAAGGATTGATGTTGTGCATAGGGTTTTGTTTACTCTAAGAACTAAGTTGCATGCGCGAAATGGTAGAGTTTGGAATTTGCACAAGATTTTAGGCACGAAATGATAACTTTTACACACATAAAATGATAAGGTTATCGCCTTACTTTACATAAAATGATAGCTTTTTAACCAGTTCAGTACATGAATAGTCATTTAGAATTCACGTTTCGCAATCATGGTTAAAAGAAACACATGAAATGTTAATTTCTGTTCATGAGATACACTTTCATCGTTAGACAAAACCCTAGAATTTCATAGACGCAAGTCACATGTGATCCGGGGCATTAGGAATAAGTATAATTTCCTGCGAATTGTTTTATCGATCTTGCTGTGGACTATCGCAAATGGATACGCTCCTAGCTTAGTTGAAGCTGGTGACCTAACCCTAAATGGATTGTTGACCCAAGTTATGCTTGGCGGTTTGAACAGGTTGTAAATCCCTTAAGCAAGTGTTTTGATACATCCAATTAAAATTCTGATTGTGCATGCAATGGGATTGCGATGCCTTGAAGCAAGAGGTTATGCATTCAACTGTTTGTTAATGTGGTTTTGGATGTTAACCCAAGTGGGGAGTGTTTGATGATTTCATGATCAGGTCTAAGATGACTGATTGCCATGGAAACGAAAGGGATGTTTTTCCTAGCAATTGTTACTATGATGGTTGCTTCAGCTATGGTTGATTTCCTAAAGGGATAATTAAGGAAGGATGGTGCTAGCTATCCCTCGCGACCCGTCAAACCCTAACCAAGGGGGTTATGAATTCGCGCCATGAGTGTGGACCGAACTCCACGCGAGAGGTCTCTTCGTGGAAATCACTTGGCGTAGGAGGATGCTTGGGTGCCAATGAGGGCTCCGGCCATAAATCCCAATGCCTCCAGCCCTACACAAGTATTCTACGTGACTCGAGATGGGATCTTGAGGTCTTGATACTAGTTACAAGGCGGAATCTTGAAAGGATAAACCTTCGAGAATTATTGCTGGAAGATGGAAGGATTTTTCTACGGAGGCAGAAAGGAGCACTTAATTCTCCTGTATGGGTAGGAGACACACATTAATCCGAAGGTAAGTTAAGGAAGTGTTTGATCTTGTTTTATCTTGTCTTCGTGTCTGTGGCCTAAATTACGTAAAGGAACCTGTGACCAACGTGTTAATTAAGAAAGCTGCTTTTATGTGTCAAGCATAACGTGGTAGGTAATTAGATAACTAAAACAACGCTCGAGGGAAGCTTGGTGGATATGACCAATGGGTCTATCCTACGCAAGGGTGGTCTCGGTTAGCCGAGAGCTTTCCTCAAAGGAGATGTTAACAGGAAATGTTAGGAAAAAGTCGGTCTGTGACCTTAGACAATGTTGACTAGGAACCCGGACTTCAAGTCGATCCTAGTGGGAATGGCCGGATAAGTTCCGTTGCAGGGCAGACTTGAGAGACCCTAGTTGGCAAACCCCGTGTCATTCCTTGGGAGTGCTGGGCGGTGTCTTCTAGAATATATCTCTTGATGGGCTGTTAAGACGTGTCCCGCGATTTGAGGAGTGGGCACGTTACAATTTTGAGCTATAGAAGGTTTGGATGTGGTCTAGGCACCCTTGGGCACACACTGCATATGCCATCGCACATACATCTCTACACCCCCCTTGTATCCACTTTAGCCTTAGGGATTCACTTTGTCTTAATCTACTATATCACATGTGTTCATGACCTCTTTCAAAAATCCCTTATCTATGAAATTTTCAAGGAATATAATGAACCATTTTCTCTTGAAATCTATAAACTTTTTCCATATTATAATGTGCACACTACAAGGGATAAGGGGTATACAGATGAAATTTAAGACGGGAATGCATGTGAAATTGTTTCCAAATGTCGGGCCATGCCATCGGAATACACATTGGTAAAAGCTTCAGATCGAGTACGTGGGTATATGCATTGGTAATTTCGATGCATATACTGGCACTCATACCATTGCATATATAGACACATATACTAGTGCAAATATCGATGTCTAAAGAGAATCATTACTATGTATATTCCAATTTGTGTAGAGAATAATTTTTACAGATATATCGACATGTGCAGAGAAAGAAAAAAGCTAGGGATCTTCGCCCTTGCAGGGGCCAGATCCCTGGTATCCAAATCTACTCTCTTATCATCCATACACATATAACTTTTTTCCCTAGTAAAGATTAAAAGAACTCCCTAAAGCACCTAATCTTGGTCGAGGACATAAATGAGGATAAAACCTTGGCCTGTGAGCTAAGGGACTAGCTATCGACATTGTCATACAATTCTATGTCTCAGATATGAAAGTAGTATCTTCAAAACTTTAGTGATATGCATACGATGTCATAATATTTTATGTCTATGGTGTGCAAGCACATAGGGATCTGTCTCTTACATCTCTCAGTGGTGTGCATATGGGATCATGGAAGACAGGTTCAATGAGATAGTTTATGACTGCAGTGGCTTATCTGTGCATGAAGTGATAGGTGTTGAGCATGCCATGAGGGGGAGTCTCAACTCACATCCAATTCATATAAGTTAGGAGCTTCAATTTAATTGCATGAGATCTGAGTTAAGTGAATAGGGGCACTTAACTAAGGCTTGAAAGCCTATTTTTTGGAAAAAAGTATTCCATTGGCGTGATCAGCACGTTCAGGGAAATTTCGAGTATTGCACAAAGTGAGGGAGGAAAGGCAAAGGGGGAGAGCTTCCATAACTCATTGATTATCAAAGAGGAGTCAAGGTTCATGCCTATTGTTGACAAGGGACTCCCAGGGATTCTTGGGCTTCAAAGGTGAAATCTTTGACATGTTCTTGCTATAATAACAAAGTATACATCAATGTACTCTACTATTATAAGCATATTCCAGCTTGCTACAGGGTTTGAAGGGCCAATACCGATTGCATCTATTTCTCTACAACTAGTAGATGTATGTGGGTATTGAAAGACATGCTTTGCATACAGTTTGGAGTAGCTTGAAGGTGTTATTTCTCTACTGTAATAATAGTTTACAACAAGATACCCTACTTCCATAGTGGTTTCCAAGTTTTTTGAAGGCCTTCAGGGCCTCCTGGTGGGTCTATTTGATGGTCTATGGTTGACATATGATTGATAGAATCAAAGTGCTTGATCTAGCTTGGATTTGGGGCAGCATACATGTCATTATATGCTACTGTAATAAACTATAATAACAGGGCTGAAGTGACATTTTGAAGCTTCTACAGAGATTGGTTAGGTTCTTATGCTTACCAATGACTTGTACTATGCCCGATTGATAAGGGATGCCCCATACTACATTATTTGATGGGTTATGCATAGTTTTGATCCCAAAACACTTGAGAAGGCTTATGTGTTTTAGGGATATGTTTGATTATGTCTGAAAACAAGGTGCTCTTTGAGTCAAAGTCTCAAAGCTCAGGGTTAGGCACTTGTATATGAGTGCATGAAGTGATTGTATCTGACATACTCTATTACACATCTATTAAATCTGAAGGTTTTATGAGGGCTCCAACTTGGGTGTCTTGGCTCTTGCATTAATTCTTTTCTTATCTTTTCTTTCCCTTCTAATCTCTAAATTCTGGAACCCCTTTTGTCATAACCCCTACGTTTAAGGCCTTTAATCTTATGCACTCCGACATTGGTGAACTTGACGTGAAGGCAATAAGAAGATTGCAGGAAGGGAGATCATGGAGATGATGCTATTTGTGCAGGACTCAGAGATTACATGCAAACTTATGGATTGATTAAGAGGGATAAGGAAATTACAAAGGCTTTGTAGTGTGTTGTTGCAGAGCTTCAAAAATTTTATGGCAAGAATGTTTCTCAGTACTTGAAGGTTTATGCTAAGAAATTGGAATGGGTGTGTGCCTAGAGATGAGATGCAGTAGTACTTTTGCAAGGTTCGGTCCCAAAAATGGTCCCAGAAAACCCTACTGAAGTAAAATGGCCATAACTGCTGATGGGAGAATTCGATTCATGCATGCTATGGCTTGTTAGAAAGCTCACGAGGAGTAATTTTAGCCACGTATGACTCACTTCTTTGTAATTACTCTAGGGTCAAATCTATTCTAAAACAAAGAGCTATTTATACACTAGACAGTGAGCTATCTATTGCAAATACTACTGAAGTAAAATGGCCATAACTTTTGATGGGAGAAACCGATTCACACATGCTATAGCTTGTTAGAAAACTTATGCGTACTTTTAGTTCATGTATAACTCACTTCTTTGTAATTACTCCAGGTTTGAATCTATCCTAAAACAAAGAGTTGTTTATACACTAGACAATGAGCTATCTATTGCAGACCCTGTTAAAGTAAAATGGCCATAATTGTTTATGGGAGAATCCGATTCATGCGTGCTATAGCTTCTTAGAAAGCTCATGAGGAGTACTTTTAATCCATACATGAATCACTATCTACAATGGAACAGGGGCCACCAATGTACCTCAAGCCTTTGTTTCCTGTAGACAAGCAAGAGATTTCAATTGTAGTATCCACATGCAAGTTGTATACTGAAATTTTTATTACAGCAATGCATATGTTGTTGTACACCTTGTAGATAGGGTAACAAGTGTCCCATATATATATATATAGGTAAACTTCTTGTGTGGCCTAGCTTTTCCACTTCTTTCATCTACTCATGTAGACATAGTAACAAGTGTAAACTATTGAATATGTTCAAGACTTGGAAGTGCCTAATTTTTGGAATGAAAGGGCCATTTTACATGAGTTCTAAGGTTGAATTTGAGATGCGTTTTGACATATATACTATCATGGGAATGAAAAAGAGGTAAAAATGTAGTTCTAGGTGGAATTTTAGGGCAGATGAGAGGTGCAATATGGGCTAAACATACTAAATCCCTATTACACACATAGACTTCTCTTCTTCTTACCTTGAAGGTATGTTCCCTATAGTTGGACATTCTTTTCTAAGACTCCATGTCTTTTGTCCATACGTACTTCATCCTACGACACTGAGTAGCCACTTGAGAAGGCTTAGATCTATTTGTCATAAACAAATTTCAATAGATTATGCAAAGCATCGATCTGCTGAAGGAGAATGGTTTGCTGAGTCTCCAGCTCATGGATCTGAAGAAGGCAACAAGTGGACTCCACCTACGCTTTGGTCAAGATTTGTTGCACTTGCTTTAGTTGTGGTATGATGTTAGATGGAGCCTCCTTAGGTGAATCCCTCCCACTCTCTATCTCTTTCCTTCTCTCCTACCTATAGTCTCTCTCTCCCTATCTTTTCTCTCTCTATCTCCTCTCTCCTCTCTCTATCTTCTCTATCTCTTCTCTTCTCCCCCCTTCTTTATCTCTTCTCAGTCTCTATCTCCTCTCTTCTCTATCTTTTCTCTCTATCTCCTCTCTCGTCTCTCTATCTCCTTTATCTATTTCTCTGTCCTCTCTCTTTTCTTTCTTCTCTCTATCTTCTCTCTCCTTTTTCTCTATCTTCTCTCCCTATCTTTTCTATCTCTCCTCTCTCCATCTTCCTATCTTTTCTCTCTCTCTTCTCTCTTCTATTTTTTCTACTCTTTCCTCTCTCTATCTCCCTATCTCCTCTGTCTATCTTCTCTATCTCCTCTCTCCCCCTTCATTCCTATTTCTCTTTCATCTCTCTTCTCTTTCTTCTCTCCTCTATCCTCCTCTCTCCTTATCTTTTCTCTCTTTCCTCTCCTCTTTTTTCTATCTATATTCTCTCTCCTCTCTTTATCTCCCTATCTTTTCTCTTTCTATCTCCTCTCTCCTCTCTCTATCTTCTCTATCTCCTCTCTTCTCCCCCCTTCGTTTCTATATTTTCCCTCTCTCTTCTCTCTTCTCTCTCTCTCTCTCTCTCTCTCTCTCTCTCTCTCTCTCTCTCTCTCTTTTCTATCTTCTATATCCTCTCTCTTCATTCTTCACTTTCTCCTCTCTCCTCTCTCCTCTATAATCTCCTCTTCTCTCCCTCTCTCCTCCCTACCCATTCTCTCTCTCTACCCCTACTCCCTCTTTTTTCATATTAAATAAATGATTAATTTTGGAAATTTATCAAACTAATAAAATTTCAATTCTGAATCATAATTAACCTTATTTCTTCTCTTGGATCTCTCCCCTCCCCTCTACACTCTCTTTCCTCTCTCTTCTTCTTCTTCTTCTTCTTCTTCTTCTTCTTCTTCTTCTTCTCTCTCTCTCTCTCTCTCTCTCTCTCTCTCTCTCTCTCTCTCTCTCTCTCTCTCTCTCTCTCTCTCTCTCTCTCTCTCTCTCTCTCTCTCTCTCTCTCTCTCTCTCTCTATCCTCCCTTTACACATACTAATAAATATGCATTTCATATTGAACAAGACATTTAAAAAGCAAAATTGTCTCTATTTTTAATGTTAATAAATAAATAAATATTTTTCAGTTTATCTAGTAAATCATTAATTAAAATTTATCTAATATAATTAAACTGTTAATGATTAAACTCTTAATCTTGAAAAAACTAATGTACATACCTGAATAGGTCTGATGATGTACTTGTCGATCGATGTGATAAACAAGTTTGCTTGAAGTGCTCTCGATCCTAAGTCGCACGAGCACCCGATTTAAACCTATGCCAAAACATTTCAAATATTAAAACAATTTACTTTTTTTCTCTTTGCTCTCTCTCTCTCTCTTCCTAAATATTCTCTCTCATCCTCCTCTATTTCTTCTCTATCTACTTCCTCTCCTCTTGATCCATCTTGGTCTCCCTCCTCCCTCCCTTCTCTCTTCCACAAGATGTAGAATAATTCTCTTTCTCAATTTTCAATTTTCTCTCCTCTCTCTCTCTCTCTCTCTCTCTCTCTCTCTCTCTCTCTCTCTCTCCATACACAAGATGTAGAACAAAAAGAGTGAGAAAGGAAAAAAGGGCTTATCTCAAGGCCTGAAGATGCGCACATGCTTTCACTCCTTCTCCTTCATGGTCTTCTCCTTCTTCTTGAAGCTCTCCATGGTTATGCTCTTCTTCTTCTACCTCTCTCATGATGCAAAAAGACGAGGGAAGTAAGAAAGAGGACTAAAGGTGCATGAAAATGGAGGAAGGAAGAGCACTTACCCTTGGCATATTGCGTGTTCGGGAGCGGCAAGATACTTTAGAATGCAAAAATGAACAGCGGGTGCGAAAGTTTTACTTTAGGTATTCTTTTAATCGACATCGATATTTGCACTGGTATTTTCAATGGTATACACCATGGTATTTGCATTGCTATACACCATGGTATATGCCATGGTACCCCTTGTAGTGAATTTGCGTTGGTACTAGCACCTGAATGAATGCTTTTTCAAGGTGTTTTTCGGCAGGTATACCGGCGCGTATTCCGGCATGAATTCCGACGTCTACTTTTTTTGGGATGTCGGCATCCCCCGAATCTATTGTAGTGGCACAAATACGGAGAGTGATTGGGCTCAAAATTCCCCCTCCTTTTATTACTTTCCATTGCTTTTAATACATCTCATTGGGTTACATCAACAATTTAGCATTTATAGTTGTAGAGAGCCGTTGGCCTTGCCAACATAGAGTCTCTAGCCTTCGCACCTGTTTTGTACCATTCCTATTTCGCCATGTGTCTGTCCTAGATACGACCACTCCCTCCACCCCCCTGTAAGGGCTTTGTAGCTATACCATGCAGCTATGCCCAAATGCACCTATATAGGGAGTAGTCGTGACTCTGAGCTCTGCTTGGTTTCCACAGTACGTGTGATTCCCTATACTCCATGGTGAACCCTCTTATGTGCGGCGCATGAGGGTGTAGTCCGGAGTTGTGCCTATGTTGTACCTTTCTTTTGATTGAGTAATACAAGAGTATTCCTTGTTCTCATATATCGTGTTACCTTTTTGTGCCATTTTGAGTGCGTGAGTCAAGTGCAGCTGCGTTACACTTGGTATTAGAGTAGCTCTTGCTCGGAGCCTAGGTGTGCTCACGGAAGCAGGAGGAAGGATCCAGTGCCCCAGAGTTCGTTTCATGACAACCCACGTTGTGACGCACCATGGCGCGACACCCTCAGGCGAGCACCCTGCGTCACGACGCCCCACAATGCGACATACCCCTGAAGGCGAGATGCGGCCTCCCTGCGACGCAACTACCATCCGAAGGTGAGACGTGGATCCCCCGTGGCATTCCACCCAAAGAGGAGGCGCGGCTTCCCTGCGACTCCCCACCCAAAGCTGAGGCGCGGCTTGCCATCCTACTACCGCCATGGCAGATGAGGGAGAACCAATTGTTGTTGGTGATGAGAAGAAGAAGAGTTGGGGCCAAGAGTGGAGAGAAGCTCAAGAGAAGAAGGTAACTAGATTAGAAAAGCAGTTGGGAGACATGAATGGTTTGTTAGCGTCTATATGGAAGACCATGCAGATTAAAGACGAAGAGAAGAAGAAGGAAGAAGATGACAAAGGATTCAGAGAGTGGATGAGACAACAACAAGAGGAGGAGTAGAGACACAAGTTAGAGGAGGAGTTAGGAAGATTAACAGAGAAGTTAGGTCAAGAAGAAGCAACTAGGAAATCTAAGGAGAAGAGCAAGGACAAGGAGAAGGAAGCCAGTGGAAGTGGAAGTAAGAAGAAAGACAAGAAGAAGAAGAAGAATAAGAAGAGTGAGAAAAGTGAGACAGAGGTAGAGAGTTCAGATGATGACTATGGGAAGTTCAAGATGCCACAACCCGCCAAGTACAAGGGAGAAAGAGATGGACTAATTCTGAAGAAGTGGATTTTAGAAGTAGAGCAATATCTGAAGTACACTGGAATGTCGAAAGATAGGAAGGGAGTAGCAGTAGCAATATACCTTGCAGAGGACGCGGCCACTTGGTACATGTTGGAGTAGGAACAAGGTCATGCCCCTTTCTCATGGGAGGAATTGCAGGAGGAACTTAAGTACTACTTTATCCCAAAGATGGAGAAGTTCAAAGTCAGGGACGAATGGAGGAACCTCAAGCAAGCACAAGGGGAGATGAAGGAGTATGTGAACAGGTATAGGCAACTCATGCTTCAACTCCTAGACATGGATGTGGACACCAACTTACATGGATTCCTATTTGGCATGCAAGAATGGGCAAGGAGAGATGTAGAGAGACAGGAGCCTGAGACTCTAGCTGAAGCCATGAGAGTGGAAGAAAGGGTGGTGGATTTAGAAGGAAGGAGACAAAGCTAAGGGAACCAAACCAGGTTCAACTCCAATCTCACAACCAACTCATGGACCCCAAGACCAGGGCTTTCGAATCAAAGTAGTCAAGGCAGATACAACACTAGCGGAGCAGCTGGAGCAACCCCAGCCACATCACAATCGGCCTTGGTACCAAGAGGAGCATTTGGCAGGTGGGGAAACAATCAATATAGGCCAACCCCAAGTGCCACCTATGGATCAACCGGGTCCAATTCAACATGGTGGAGACCCCCAGCCTCATCTACAGGAGTAAGATGCTTCAAATGTGGTGGACCACTCTACCAAAATAGATGCCCCATGGAAGACACTGCATCATCCAGTGGATCTAGAGTGGCGGCTATAAGTGCATATGGAGGAGATGGGCCACAATCATCACTAAGAATCCAAGAAATCCTGAATGAAGGTGAAGAGACCCAAGACCACCCCAGAGTGGGCACCGTGAGTGCTCGTCCTCAATGTATGGCAGCGCGAGTGGCAGCTGTGCACCATTTGTACTTAAAAGGAAGAGTGGGGGAGAATCCACAAGCCATCATGGTGGACACAGGAGCGTCCCACAACTTCATCACACCCGAGTGTGCAACAAAACATGGCTTGAAATTGACCAAGGCACTGAATGGCTTAACAGTGACATTTGCTCAAGGTGAAGCCAAGTGAAATAAGCATTTTGGGTCCTAGTGGAGGCAGGAAAGTGAAAGGCGAAGCTTAACTTTTGGTGATACCAATGGATGACTTTGAAGTCATTTTAGGCTTAGAGTTATATGATAGATATGTGATCACTATGCATGGAAAAGGAGTCAATGAGATGCTATTGGGTATGCAAGGAGAGGGAGTTCGGGTCCCATGTGAAAGAATGCAAATCCCGAACCGCTCCCTAGTCAAGATTCAAGTGAAGGAGAACAAGGTAGGAGCCTCTTGTCAAGCAGCTAAGTCAGAGGCAAGCAAATCAAAGACTCTAGCCCAAGTAACAACACAACCCACCCCAAGTATTAGACCCAAGACCATGACTTGTAGTGCAAAGCAAGTGGAGAAAGCAGTGAAGCAGGGGGACATGGTGTATCTTTGAATGATGAGATCAGTGGAAGAAAAGCCAACCAAGACACCTAGACCGCAAGTGGGAAACATGGAAGTGGAAGAGGTACTCAAAGAGTTTGTGGATGTAATGCCCCCCGAATCACCCAAAGGGCTCCCCCCAAAGAGAGAAGTAGATCACAAAATTGAGCTGATTCCCGGATCAACCCCTCCAGCTAAAGCCCCATATCACATGAATCACATTGAGTTAATGGAATTGAAGAAACAACTACATGAACTTGAAGAACAAGGATTCATGTGCCCAAGCAAGTCCCTCTTTGGAGCCCCAGTGTTGTTTTCCAAGAAGAAGGACGGAGGACTTAGGCTATGCATAGATTATAGGGCCCTAAACAAGATCACCATAAAGAACAAGTATCCCATGCCCCTGGTTGACGACCTACTAGATAGGCTACATGCCGCTAAGTACTTTAGCCGCATTGACCTTAGATCAGGCTACCACCAAATCTGCATAGTTGAAGAAGATATCCCCAAGACAGCTTTTCGCACTAGATACGGAAGTTTTGAATGGTTGGTACTAGGGTTTGGACTAAGTAATGGACCAGGAACTTTTTGTGGACTGATGGATGGAGTGTTTAGACCCTACATAGATGTGTTCATCATCATTTACATAGATGATCTGCTAGTGTACATCAAGACCTTAGAGGAATACAAAGAGCATCTTAGGAAAGCCATTGAAAAACTTCGGGAGCACAAGTTGTATGCTAAGCCAGAAAAATGTGAGTTTGCAGTGAAGGAGCTAGAATTCTTAGGATTTATCGTGGGGGAAGAAGGAACCAAGGTAGACCCAAAGAGGGTAGAGGCGGTAAAGAGATGGCCTAATCTCAAGACAGTTCGAGAAGTGAGGGAATTCCTAGGGTTTACCGTGTTCTGTCAAAGGTTTGTGAGAGATTACAGCATGGTAATAGCCCCATTGTCTCAACTTACAAAGGGAGAGGGGAATTTTCAATGGGCACAAGAGCAACAAGCCGCCTTTGATCTATTGAAAGAGTGCATGAGCAAGACCCCTGTCTTGAAGGTAGCAGACTTCACCAAGCCATTTGAGATCTCAACAAATGCTTCAGACTATGGTATTGGGGGCATATTGATGCAAGATAGGCACCCAGTTGCCTATGAGTCCAAGAAATTCACAGATGCAGAAACACGTTGGAGCACACATGAGAAGGAAATGTTAGCAGTCATTCATTGCCTTAGGAAGTGGAAACATTATGTCCGGGATAAGCACACTGTGGTCTTCATGGATAACATCTCTCTAAAATACTTCCAGTCCCAACCTAAGTTGTCAGCTAAGCAAGCAAGATGGCTAGACTTCCTATCAGAGTTTGACATTGAGATTAAACACAAGCCAGGATCAACAAACAAGACAACAGATGCTCTTAGCATGCACAAGCTAATTGAAGATGTGGAAGAAAGAAACACACCACATGGAATTTACTCACTTGGAGAAGGGATTCTTTTTGTAGGCAAAAGGCTATACATCCCCAACAATGTGGAGTTGAAGAAGATCATCTTACATGAAGTGCATGATGGGAAACTAGGTGGACATAAAGGGTAGAGCAAGACCCCTTTTGGCCAAACATGAAGGGAGAAGTCATTGATTATGTGAAGACTTGCCCAAATTGTCAAATGGTGAAGGCACCTCGCTCCAAACCCACATGACTACTCCAACCTATGCCAATGCCTAGTCACCCATGGGACGTCATCAATATGGACTTTATTGTGGAACTCCCCGAGTCCCATGGTTACAACATCATCTTTGTGGTAGTGGACTACTTCTCAAAACAAGCTCACTTCATCCCGGCCAAACCACCATTGAATGCCAAGGAGGTAGCCTGCCTTTTCTTCACCCATGTCTTCAAGTTACACGAGTTACCCTTAGCCATTGTATCAGACTGAGATGGTCGCTTCATGAGCGACATGTGGAAGGAACTCTTCAAGACCCTAGAAACATAACTAAGATTCTCATCATCCTTCCATCCAGAAACAGATGGACAAACTGAGCGGGTCAACTAAGGAATTGAATATTACCTCAGAAGCTATGCCCGTGTGGACTAGAAGAATTGGGCTCTCTATCTTGATGTCCTTGAGTTCCATTACAACAGCTCAATCCATTCAGCAACAAGTTACACTCCCTTTGAACTTACAACAGGAAAAGAAGTCAACACCACCCCTGTGATAAACCTGCACTCGTTACGCACTCAACATGGCACAGAAAGGTAACATGATATATGAGCTCAAGGTATACTATTGTATTATTCAATCCAAAAAGTGGGACAACATAGACACATCCCAGGAATACACCCTCATGATGCCACACATAAGAGGGTTCACCACTGGGTATAGGGAATCACACGTAGTGTGGAAACAAGGCAGGGCTTTGAGTCACTACTACTCCCTATGTAGGTGCATTCGGTAGCAACGACATGGTATAGTTACAAAGCCCTTACACTCACCCCCGCTTACTGGATTGCTATCCTTAGCAATCTAAGGGTAGCGTTTGTTATTTGACTCATTCGAGGTCTTAACACAGCTTTTCCTAGCAAGCTAGTTAGTGTCTGCTGGTCTAAGGGGACCGCGGGGTCTTAACACAGTCTATACTATCAGACTGGCCAGTGTCTGCCGCACTAGGACTTGGGAGTCTTAACGCAGCCTTTTCTAGCAAGTTAGTCAGTGTCTGCCCATCTAGACTGGACTATTGGGGCTTTCTTTTTTGGAGTTATTGATGATTGTTACCATGCGGGTCCACCCTCGACTCAATTACATTTGAGGAGTGGAGGCACGTTGGGGTCTATGATTGAGAACCGCGTTGTTTTGGTTTTCTAGAGGGGCTCAAGGGTCATTGGAAGGGGCAAGGGGGTTCTCCTCGAGCCAAAGAGTGAAGGTATATTTTTCGCATTTGTAGGCCTCTGCTTCTGAGATCCAAGTGGCCTCCTTGAGTGGATGCCTGCGCCACTTGGTGAGGTATTCAAGGAAGCCTCTTTGTTCCCGGCGTCGGAGGAATGCTTCTACTTCGAAGGGACCGTTAGAATGGAGCATTGGTACGCACCATCCCCATTGATTGTCTGGATAGAACTTGCACAGAAGACGAGCATGAAATGCATTATGAACACAAACACTGTCTGGCAGGTCCAGTTTGTAGGTGACTTCGTTCAGCACTTGAGTGATTTGGTAGGGTCCATAGTAGTGGTGATTGAACTTGGGAGTCATGTTCTTGGGAAGTTACATATTCTTAGAGCTGACTAGGACCATGTCTCCTTTGGCGAATAGTACAGCCTTTCTCTTCTTGTTGGCTTGCTCAGTCATGGTGATCTTGCTCTGCTCAAGGCTTTGCTTAGCTGCTGCATTTCGGTCTCTCCATTTCTTTAGGAACCCTTCTGCATCTTGATCTTCCGCTTTGGCTACTCCAGATGCTAAGACAAGTGGGGTAATGAATTCTTTCCCTGTGGCTAACTGAAAGGGGGTGTTCCCCATTGCCGAATGGATGGAACTATTATAGTGTAATTCCAAGACATCAAGGTACAAGGCCCAATCTTTCTGGTCCACTCAGGCATAGCTCCGGAGATAGTCTTCGATGCCTTGGTTGACTCGTTTTGTCTGTCCATCTGTCTCCGGGCGGAATGATGATGAGAATCTCAATTGTGTTTCCAAGGTCTTGAAAAGTTCCTTCCAAGTCACTCATGAATCTTCCATCTCTATCTGATACTATGGCCAGTGGTAAGCCATGAAGTTTGAATACATGTGTGAAGAAGAGGCATCTCTTGGTCTTGCTCTAGGGCCTCCTTGACTAGTTCTATGAAGTTGCTGCTAACCACACTAACAGCTTTCAAGTCAGCTTTTCGGCTCAAGGCATCTGCTATCTTGTTAGTGGATCTGGGCTTGTGTTTAATCTCCAGGTCGAATTCTGCTAGGAAGTCTAGCTAGCAGGCTTGATTTGCCGATAACTTGGGTTGAGATTGGAAGTATTTGAGGGAGATATTGTCGGTGAAGACTATTGTGTGCTTGTCTTGAACATAGTGCTTCCATTTTCTGAGGCAGTGGATGACTGCCAACATTTCCTTCTCATGTGTGCTCCACCTTGTTTCAGCATCGGTAAATTTCTTGGACTCATAAGCAATGGGGTGACCTTCCTGTACCAGTACACCGCCTATGCTGTAGTCGGATGCATTTGTAGAAATTTCAAAGGGTTTGGTGAAATTCCGCACCCTTAGGACGGGAGTTTGGCTCATGCACTTCTTCATCTGCTCAAAGGCTTCCTATTGTGCATTCCCCCATGTAAATGAGTGATCTTCTTTGGTGAGGTGGGAGAGGGGGGTTGTGATGAGGCTGTAATCTTTGATGAATCTCCGACAAAATACTCTGAAGCCGAGGAACTCTCGCACTTCTCTTACAGTTTTCAATACATGCCATCTTTGGACAGCTTCCACTTTCTTAGGATCCACTTTGATTCCATCTGCTCCTACAATAAAGCCTAAGAACTCCAATTCTTTCACTATGAACTCACATTTTTTAGGCTTGCCATATAACTCATGCTACCGCAGTTTCTCAAAAACTCGGTGTAAGTGTTGCTTGTGCTCTTTTAAGGTTTTGTTGTAGACTAGGAGGTCATCTATGTAGATAATGACAAAGATATCTATCTCCGGTCTAAAGACTCCATCCATGAGGCCACAAAATGTGCCTGGCCCATTGCTTAGGCCGAATCCTAATACTAACCACTCAAAACTACCATATCGGGTGCGGAAGGCTGTTTTTGGGATATCTTCTGTGGCTATGCGGATTTGGTGGTATCCTGATCTAAGATCAATGCAGCTAAAGTACTTGGCCCCGTGCAATCTATCTAAGAGGTCTTCCACTAGGGGCATGGGGTATTTTTTTTTAATGGTGATTTTGTTAAGGGCCCTATAATCTACACAGAGTCTAAGTCCCCCATCCTTCTTCTTTACAAATAACACTGGGGCACCAAAGGGAGATTTACTAGGGCGAATGAACCCTTGTTCTTCTATTTCATGTAGTTGCTTCTTCAATTCCATGAGCTTGGTGTGGTTCATGCGATAGGAAGCTCGGGCCGGTGGGGCAGACCCTGGGATCAACTCAATCTTGTGATCCACATCTCGCCTGGGTAGTAGACCCTTGGGTAGCTCGGCTGGCATTACATCTTTGAATTCTTCAAGTATTTCTACCACTTCTGTGTTCCTGCTTTGTTGTTTGAGTTTTTTGCTATCTTCTTCTTCTTCAATTGGTCGGATCATACACAGGTAGACTATATCTCCTTGTTTGATTGATTTTTTGACCTGATTGGCATTGCATGTCATGATACGTGGCGTGATAACAGTCCCTTGGACCGGTGCATTTTGGGTCTGGCCCTTTGGTTGGGTTGTAGTTGGCTTCACTGTTTGGCATGATACTCCTGGCTTATTCTCCTTCATTTTCATCTTGATTGGGGTCTTGCCAGGCAGTTGCATTCTTTCACATGGTACTCTGACGCCTTCTCCTTGCATATCTAGCATCATTTCATTTACACCTTTACCAAACATTGCAATGATATACTTGTCATAGAATTCTAAGCCCAATATCACTTCAAAATCATCCATGGGGATTACTAAGAAGTTGAGTTTTGCTTTCCACGTATCGGCTTCTACTTGGACTGCAAAGACTTGTTTCACTTCCTTGGCTTCTCCTTGTGTGAATTTTACTATTAATCCTTCTGGGGCCTTAGATAATTTTAATCCATGTTTTGCTGCACACCTTGGTGTCATGAAGTTGTGTGTTGCCCCTGTGTCCGCCATGATGGGTTGGTTTCCTTCGCCCACTCGGCCTTTGATGTATAAATGGTGAACTGCCGCTACTCTGACTACCATGCATTGGGGTCGGGTGCTAACTGTCCCTGCCCTTGGGTGGTCCATGCTTTCCTCACTTCCATTTGGGATTTCTTGGATGCGCGGTGGTTGTGGTTCTTCTCCTCCATATGTGCTAGTCGCATTCACCCTTGACCCACTTGATGAAGCTGTATCTTCTATCGGGCATCTGTTTTGGTAGAGTGGACCCCCACATTTGAAGCATCTGATCCCGACGAACGGGCCTGGGGATCTCCACCATGATGTATTTGATCCTGCAGGCCCATATGATGTGCTAGGGGTTGGCCTGTAGTGATTGTTTCCCCATCTTCCTGCTGCTCCTCTTGGTACTAAAGCAGTTTGTAACACGGCTGTGGTGGTGGTGGTGTTTTGGCTCCTTGTATCTGTGAATGCCCCTCTAGGGGCATTGGGCCTTTGGTTCCATGATTTGTTGTTGTTGAAGTTGTTGTTGAGCCTGCTTTGGTTCCCCTATGCTGTTCTTCTGCCTTCCAGATCCACTAGTCTCTCGGCCATTCTCATGGCTTCTGCTAAGCTTGTTGGCTCTTGTCTCTCCACATCTCTTCTAGCCCATTCTTGCATCCCAAACAAAAATCCATGTAATTTAGTGTCTGTATCCATGTTTGGTACCTGCAGCATAATCTGCCTATATTTGCTGATGTATTATTTCATCTTCCCTTGTGTTTTCTTGAGGTTCCTCCATTCATCTCTCACTTTGAATTTTTCCATCTTTGGAATGAATTAGTCCTTCAATTCTTCCTAGAGTTCTTCCCACCATGAAAAGATGGTGTGGCCCTGCTCTTGCTCCAGCATGTACCAACTGGTAGCGTCCTCCTCCAAGTAAATGGTTGCCACCTTTGCCTTCCTGTCTTCAGTTATTCGTGAATACTTCAAGTACCTGTCCACCTCTGCGATCCATTTCTTCAGGACCAGCCCATCTCTCTCTCCCTTGTACTTGGCTGGTTGGGGCATCTTGAATTTTCCATAGTCGTCTTCTGAACTGTCACTATCTTCCTCCTCTTTATGGTGGTGCTTCTTCTCCTTCTTCTTGTCTTTCTTTTTACTTCCTGCTTCTACTACTTTCTCCTTCTCTTTCCTTGTATCTTGCGCCCTCCTAGATGTCTCCTCTCTACCCATTCTATCCATCTCCTCTTGCATTCTATGTCTTTTCTCCTCCTCTTGCTGTTGTATCACCCATTCTTTATAGCCCTGCTCCACTTCTAGTTTTTTCTTCCTTTCCTCCTCCTCTTCCTTCATCTGCATGTTCCTCCATATTGACTCCACCATGCATGACATGCCATCTAATTGCCTTTCTAGTCTGACCACCTTCTCCTCTTGGGCCACTCTCCATTTTTGCCCTCTACTCTTCTTCCTCTCCTCCATTATTGGGAGGGTGACATTCTCCCTTTCGTCCTCCATGTGGTTGGTGGTGATGTCGGCGCGGGGAAGCCACGATGAGGTCGGTGCGAGGAAGCCGCGTTTCACCTATGGTGGTGTGGGTCGTGCCGCGCGGAAGTCGCGTCACGTCTTTAGATGGTGATCTACTACAAGAACACCGGCCCTCTTCAACTCATCCACTTAGATCTTTATACAACAAAGACCAAGAGCATAAATGGATGCAGCCACTTTGTGACCTTTATTGATGACTATAGTAGATATTGTTGGGTCTATTTCATGAAAAGAAAAGCTAAAGTATTGGACAAGTTCAAGGAATTCAAGACTATGGTGGAGAACCAATTTAGCAAGAGGATCAAAACTCTCAGGTCAGACAATGGGGGTGAGTATACTTCAAATGTATTTTGGAACTTTTGTGATGAAAATGGGATTAAGAGGCAATTGAAATGCCCAAGAACACCTCAATAAAATGGCATTGTAGAGAGAAAGAACACGACACTTGTAAAGTGTGCCAAATCTATGTTGATGGAAAAGTCTCTTCCAAATATGTACTGGGTTGAACCGGTGAATACAACAGCCTATCTTGGTAATAGATTACCAAGTGAACCATTACATAGTAAGACCCTATATGAAGTACAGGCTTATATATACCAGGAATGTAGACAAGGGATTTTAACAATCTAACATTGCCTTGTTGATCTCTATCATGCAAAAAGAGGAACCTCTATTCTACGAAGATGCAATCAGCAAAACAGAGTGGTTTGGTGCAATGGATGAATAGTATTTAGCTCTCATGAAGAATAGTACTTGGGAAATTGTGGAGCTACCTACAAGAAAGAAAGTAATTGGATGCAAATGGATTTACAAGCTTAAATACAATGCTAATGGTACCATTGATCGGTACAAAGTAAGTCTAGTGGCCAAAGGCTATTCCTAGAAGTATGGAATAGATCATGAAGAAACTTTTGCTCCAATAGCAAAAATGACTACTCTTAGAACTCTTATCTCTATGGCTACTATCAACAATTAGAACATCTATCCAATGGATGTTAAAAATGCATTTTTGAATGGCTTCTTAGATGAGGAAGTAAATATGCAGTAGCCTAAAGGCTTCATTGTAAAAGGTAAAGAAAATATGCTCTACAGGTTGAAAAGGAGTATATATGAGTTGAAGCAAGCTCCAAGGAGCTGGTATTCAAGATTGCATGATAATCTTATGCAAATGGGTCTCACAAGGAGTGAGTATGATCATAGTCTCTACTACAAGCATGATGGTCAAAATATCTCTTATATCTTGCTTTATGTGGATGACTTAATACTAACTAGGAGTGATAATAAGCTCTTGGCTGAGATGAAAAGAGACTTAAGTTCAAAGTTCGAAATGAAGGACTTAGGAATTCTTCTATATTTTGGGCATAGAAGTATGGAGAGACAAAGATCTACTTTTATCTCTCAATAAAAGTATGCTACTCCTTTATTGAAAAAGTTTCGGATGGACAACTGTAAGTCAGTTGTAACCCTAATAGAGATTAGTTTTACAAAGCTAAAAATTCAAATAATTCAAAGCCCTTGAAGGATGTAACATTGTAGAAAAAGATCTTGGGAGTCTCATCTATCTTACTATCACAAGGCCAGACATTAGCTATGCAGATGGCAAACTAACTCAACATGTAGGCACCTACAAAAAGCCATTGGACTATGGCCAAAAGACTGCTGAAATATATCCAAGGAACACATACTTATGGAATTGAGTATAGATGTAACAACCTATGTTCAAGAGGATTCTGTGATTCTTATTATGCAGGTGATGCCATGGATTGCAAGTCTACTACTGATCATGGCTTCTTTCTAGCAGATGGTGCAATCTCTTAGCTTTCAAAGAAGCAAGATACCATCTCACTCTCTCTCTTCCACTGAACTTGAGTATAAGACTCTTACACTCACAAAAAAAGAGGCTTTGTGGCTACAGAGATTACTTACTGAAGTTGGAATGCAAGATGAGAAGGCTTCCATAACAATCTTCAATGACAATCAATCATCTCAAGCATTGGCGCACAATCAAATTTGCTATATAAGATGAAAATATATTGAAGTGACACATCACTTCATTAAAAAAAGGTTCTTTCTCATGAAGTAATTTTGAAGCATGTCTCCTCCAACAATTGCATTGCAGACATCTTCACAAAGCCACTTGCAAGAGAAATTTTCAAGCAGCATAGACTCAATCTTGGGGTCAAAGATAGACCTTTACATTTAGGGGGAATGATTGATAAATGTTTAGGTCTTCATTTAGGTCTTGTTCAGCTACTAAGGTAGGACATGAAGCTAATTTTGAGGGGGAATGTTGAAGTATCAAAACTCAACTTCAACTAACTTCTGGACCAGTCTTTATATGCTGTAATAAACAGTTAAACTGCAATAACTTTTGCTGAAAACCTTAGAATTTTACTACTATTATGCACTTGGAAAGTAGCTCACGTATATAGATTCATACTATTCAATCACCCAAATTGGAGTTCTATACCAAAAGCTATGGGCCTCACAAATCAAGGTGTCCAGTCTATTCCGTTAGGGTTGTTAGGTGGCTGAAAGTTAGGAGTAATTTTGGCTATCTTTCCTCATGATTGAATCTGCTATATTATATGTAGCTAATATGCTAAAGAATAAAATAATATATACAAAAAAGAGGAGAGCTTAGAGATAGCGCTTTTGAACACTATAATAGCCTTTTAGCTCATCAGTCTATCTAAGTTACAGTGTGTAACTACAGTGAGTCAATTCACTATTTAATCTATGTAGACTATGGGTTCAATCTCCTTAGTACTTCTTCATTCTCATACATTAGAGTACTTTCTTGTCTTGATTCTTAGCTATAATCATTCTTGTTCCACTAATCTACTCTCTATTTCATGTGGCTTATCTTGAGTAATTTGATGTTGCTTCTGCTTATTTACCTAAAGGCACTTTATACAAGTTAGTTCTTTAGGCTGAAAAGATTTTCTTAAGTGGATTGTTTAGCATAAGTTTAATCTTATTTTGGGTTTTGGGTAATCATAAATCTGTTATCAGTACTAAAAGTACTTTGGTTTCTACAAAAGTACTACTGTCACTGTAAGAAATAAGAGGGTCAAAACCAAGCGAAAAAGGTCCCTCTCTCAGTGAGAGGAAGGCCCCCATATCACTTGGTAGTGACCCATTTTTGTAGTTGTCACTTAAGCCACATATTTGCCTTCCCTTACTTCCAACATTTATTTTCACATTTGCCACAAAGTTGTGGTACCCCTTTGAATCAAAGCTTCATAGATGTTGTGTGTGTGTGTGTGTGTGTGTGTGTGTGTGTGTGTGTGTGTGTGTGTGTGTGTGTGTGTGTGTGTGTGTGTGTGTGTGTGTGTGTGTGTGTGTGTGTGTGTGTGTGTGTGTGTGTGTGTGTGTGTGTGTGTGTGTGTGTGTGTGTGTGTGTGTGTGTGTGTGTGTGTGTGTGTGTGTGTGTGTGTGTGTAGGAATGCTTCATAGATGTAGTATGTGTGTGTGTGTATAAATATAAATGCTTGCTTTTGTGTATCTATCATAGTATTTGCATTTAGATAATTGAGCTAGCCATGTTTGTATTCCATTTGTGTGTCCATATTTGGCCAAGCTTGCTCAGTTTTTAGTTTCCTTGGAAAGATTTACTCATCTTTTGGTAGAACTCATTTATAAGTATTCGTATACATAATTATGTATTTATATCGATGCATATGTAGTGAACAAATAATATAGTTAAATGGTCTAGTTTTTTGTTGTAGAATGATTAAGACCCATTTAGGAATTTTGGCACTCATTCAAGTGCCATTTTCAAAGACACCTTTTCAAATTAGCAAAATTATTATATGTCTATATTATACTTTACAGTAGTTTAACATGCACTCGTTGAACAACATCAAAAAGTTTCTTCTCAATCCATAAGGATATTGATTCAAACTTATCTATACTACATTATTATTTAAGCTGTAGGTTCGGGAAAGTGTCGAACCACCATAGTGCTCCCGAACCTAGCTCCCAAACCAAACCAAAGTGACCATTTATGTCACATGATTGGGGATAGAAGGAAACGTGGTCTCCTTCCACCACCTTCTCTTTGTTGAGATATCGAGCTCCACTCGTGATATGCCAGGGTGACCATTGTGCATTTATGTCACCGACTTGTTAGTTATAGATGTGGTTGGTACACCGCCCATGAATAATAGATAGATGACAGCTATCCTTATCTACTCTAGTTCGTGGCTCAGTTAGTATGCCACCTTAGTTAGTTGAGTTTGGTTTGAGACCCATATATAGGGTTCTTCTATTTCTATGTACTTGAGTTCTTTTTGGCTTACACAACTAAGAAGAGGAAAACTGTTTTCAACCTCCACATGTGTGTGTATTCCCCCATTGTGCAAGCAAGAAAGCTACAAGTGAGACTCCTTCCTTCTCTCCCACAATCTTGACATGGTATCAGAGCCTTGTTCGTGGTAAGGAGCTCAAGAAAGCAAACCAAGTTCGCGGTGTTCTGGTAAGAGGACCAGTGTTGCTTTCATTTCTCTGTTTTGGGAGCAAGTCTCTACAGGTAGCATAGCTGGAAAGTGCAAGAGTGCATTGTCTCAAATTGAGACGCCCTTCACGGTGTAGCATATGCTGCGGGTAAGGGCTTTAGCCCTTGGTTGCCTTGTTTTTTTTATTTCAGGCCATTTCGGGGCATGTTTTGGAGGCGGAAGTTTTCTACACGCACTCAGGAAAAGGCCATGTTTTATGCTGTGCGACCACTGTTCTACAGGTCGGTGAAAAGTTACCGTAGAAATTGCATCATATTCCTATGCGCAGAGACATTGGGAGTTAAAGAATCATCCTTATTGCCTGTTGATGCAAAATTGTCACTAAGAAGTGACTGTGTGGTCAAATACCACTTTTGTCAGTTTTGCAGATTTGCCCTTGTGAGGCTGAAGCTGTGTTTTTTACAGTGACAGAATTTTTTGCAGTATTCTGTAATGCCGTCTGATTCTCTTTCACAGATTGTCACTGAAAAGCTTGACAAGAACAACTTTCAAGCATGGAAGTTTAGAATGACGAATTTCCTTATGGAAAAAGGATATTGGGAATTTGTTGCAGGAAATGAAGAAGAACCAGTTCTTCCTGATGTTCCCAATCAACAGCAAATGCAGACATTTAAAGGATGGCATGAGAGAGTCAGAAAAGTTATGTACTGGCTGTCTATCAGTATTTCAGACTCTATGATTGTGCATATTCAGGATGCAAGCACGCCAAAGGAGGCATGGAATACTTTGTCAAAAATGTATAGCACAAATATGCAAGTCAGGAAAATCTAGCTCAAGCAAGAGTTGCACAATGTGCAAAGAGAAAGTATGAGCATTAATGACTACCACATGAAGGTGAAGAAGATTACAGATGCACTTGCTTCCATTGGGTCGCTAGTGGAAGATGATGATTTAGTTTCCGTGACCTTGAATGGTCTAGGAAAGGATTATGCACAGTTCCGAACATCCATTTCCGTCCGTGAAAGACTTCCAGAATTTTGAGGAGTTGATTGCTCTTCTAATTTCTGAGGAGCAGAGAAATGGTGGTGCATCTTCTTCAAGAGGAACTTCAAAAGAAATTGTCTTCTACTCAAATGCTAAAAGAGGTAGAGGCAGAGGTAGAGGAGGCCGATCTGGAGGCCGTGGTAGAAATTAGAATATGCAGCAAGCTCAAGAAAACCAGTCCTATGGAGGAGGACGTGGTAACTCTAGAGGCAAGGGGAGCCAAAGAGGTCGTGGTAGATGGCAAAGAGGCCAAAATGCAAACAGCAATGTTGAATGCTACTACTGTGGTAAAATGGGTCATATGGCTAAAGACTGCTATAAAAAACAGAATGACATCATGAATGGAAAATTGCAACAAGGGAATTACGCATCTTCTAGTAGACAGGGTGATGACAGAAATGAGCATTTGTTTATGGTGCAGCATATGAATAATTCTGTGACAAGTACAGAAGAAAGCAACGAAGTGTGGTATGTTGACTCAGATGCGTCAAACCACATGACAGGTCATGCAAAATGGATGCAGGATGCAAGAAAAATGGAAAAACCAGGATTTGTGGAGACTGGTGATGATACTGCACATCCTATTGTGGAGATGGGAAAAATTCATTTGTCTATGCAGGATGGGAAAAAGAAATACCTGTCAGATGTATTTCATGTCCCGAATATCACCAAGAATCTGGTTTGTGTTGGTCAAATGGTTGATCAGGGCTTGCAGGTCAGATTTAATCCTCATGGATGCTTTGTTGAGGATATGAAAAATAAAGGTCGTTTGATAGCAAAAGGAAAGAAGAAGGGCAGAATGTTTATATTGAATGCAGACATGCCTGAATTGAGTGCAGCAATGTTTGCACATGGGACCAGTGTAGTTGCAGATATTGATATCTGGCATAAACGCATTAGTCATGTTAATGTACAGTGACTTAAATCAATGCAGGCCCAAAATATTGTTGCAGGATTGCCTAAATTCAAGGTTGCAGAAATACATAAGGTATGTGAAGCCTGTGAATTTGGAAAACAGGCAAGGAAACCATTTCCTAGACATGTTTAAGAGAGTAAGAAGCCATTGGAATTAATCCACGCTGATGTATGGACTACTAAAGCTGCATCTATTGGAGGCTGTCATTATTTTGTCACTTTTATTTATGACTATAGTAGAAAAGTTTGGGTGTATTTTATGAAAAAGAAAAGTGAAGTTTTTAGGCATTTCAAAACTCTTAAAGCTATGGTTGAAAAAGAAACAGGCCTGCAAATAAAATGCCTAAGGTCAGATGGAGGGGGAGAGTACCTCTCAAATGAGTTTGCAAGGTTCCTGCAGGAGCATGGCATAAAGCAGCAATATTCATGCAGTCATACCCCACAACAAAATGGAATTACAGAAAGGAAAAATAGGCATATCGGAGAGGTATCTCGTGCCATGCTCAATGAAAAAGACTTGTCAGATTTTTACTGGGCTGAAGCAGTTGCTACAGCAGTCTACATAATGAACAGGACTCCCACTGCAGCAATACATGGGATGACTCTAGAGGAGAGGTATACTGGTAGGAAACCAGATATTTCTCATTTGAAAATTTTTTGTTACATTGCCTATGTTCATGTGCCAGATGAGTTGAGATCCAAGTTCGATCCAAAAGCTGAGAAGTGCATCTTTATTGGCTACTCTCTGCAAGGAGAAAGGGTATAGATGCTATAACCCTTCTACTCGTAAGTTTACAGTGAGCAGAGATGCTGTTTTTTATGAGATGAGTAGCTGGTATAAACCAATAAATGTGATTGATGATGTAGATGCACAAAATGGTAATGATGCACAGATTTCACAGCAGCAGTCACAAAATATTAGTGGACCTGGAGTGTCCTCTAGTAGTGGTTCACATTCTTTGCCATGGACAGGAAAATTGAGATTAGGAGAGTCTTCTCATAGCAATGTAGATATGGTATGCAGGTTTCACGAAAAGGAAAAGAGAAGGTAGATTAGCCCATGTTTGATGTGAATGCAGGTCACTCTTATGTGGATGGTGAATCCAGTGGCTCAGAATAGAGCATTGATGATGAGTTGCGTATTCCTTCTTTTGTTACACCTGCAGTAAGGAAGACCAGGGATGTTTTGAGAGCACCTGGAAGTGAGCCTACTTTGCGCAGGTCTACTAGAGCTAGGTATCCTGTGGATAGGCTGAAATATGATGGATTTACAGCCATTCACTATGCCTATATAGTCAAAGTGATACAGGAACCAGAACCCACTTCTTTTGAGCAAGCCATGGGAAAAGAAAAATGGGAGAAAGCCATGGGTGAAGAAATGGATGCTTTGGAAGCAAATGCTACATGGGAATTGGTACCTTTGCCTAAAGATAAGAATGCAATTGGTTGTAAGTGGGTTTATAAGGTGAGGCACAATGCAGATGGTTCTGTGAACAGATACAATGCAAGATTAGTAGTCAAGGGGTATGCACAAACATATGGCATTGTTTATGAAGAAACATTCAGTCCGGTTGCAAGGATGGCAACCGTAAGAGCAGTCATTGCTATGGATGCATCAAAGGGATGGTCTTTACATCAGATGAATGTAAAGAATGCCTTCTTGCATGGTGATTTGCAAGAAGAGGTCTATATGGAGCAGCCACCAAGTTATGTGCATGCTGTTCATCCTGAGTTTGTTTGCAGGTTGAAGAAAGCCTTGTATGGCTTGAAGCAAGCACCTAGAGCATGGTCTGACAAGATAGAACAATATCTTGTCACTATTGCCTTTCAGATTTCCAAGGTAGATTTCTCACTTTATGTGAGAAAAACAGAGAAATGTATTATGCTGCTTGTCATTTATGTTGATGATTTGATTATCACAGGTGATAGTGATGAAGATATCCTTCATGTGAAAATGCTATTGAAGCAGAAGTTTGAGATGAAGGATTTGGGATAGCTGCGTTATTTCTTGGGCATTGAGGTGATTAGATCACCAAGTGGGATATGGCTCTTGCAAAGGCAGTATGGATTGGACATGCTGTCCAAATATGGGATGACAGGCTATAAGCCTATTTCAGTTCCTTTGGAGCAGAATGTGAAGCTGAGCGCAGATACAAGTGAGCTTCTCGAAAACCCTACTATGTACAGACGCATAGTAGGAAGTTTGATTTATATGACTATTACCAGGCCAGATTTGAGCTATGCTGTTGGATTGGTAAGTCAGTTTATGCAAGCTCCAAGGAAACAGCATTTGGATGCGGCTAGACTCATACTCAGGTATGTGAAGTCCACATTGCAGTATGGAGTATTTTATGAGACTGGGGTTCAGATACCGTTGCATGGATACACTGATGCTCATTGGGCTGGTAGTATTTCTGATAGACGATCTACCAGTGGATATGTGTTCTCTTTTGGGAGTGCTGCAGTCACTTGGAGTAGCAAGAAACAACCTACAGTTGCCTTGTTGAGCACAGAGGCTGAGTACAGGGGTGCAGCAATGGCTGCATGTGAGGTAGCTTGGTTGCATAAGCTAGTTTATGATATGCATCAGTCTACAGATGGGCCAGTTGTCATTTATTGTGACAATATGAGTAGTATACACTTGGCAAATAACCCAGTCTATCATGCTAAAACAAAGCACATTGAGGTGCATTATCACTATGTGCGAGAGAGAGTTTTAATAGATCTTATTGATCTAGTTTATGTCAACACAGAGGATCAGATAGCTGACATATTCACGAAGGCATTGGGCGCAAAGAAGCTGCGCAAGTTCAGAGACCTTCTTGGTGTGCAGGAATTGGGATTGAGCTCAAGGGGGAGTGTTGAGATATCGAGCTCCACTCGTGATATGCCAAGGTGACCATTGTGCATTTATGTCACCGACTTGTTAGTTATAGATGCGGTTGGTACACCACCCATGAATAATAGCTAGATGATAGCTATCCTTATCTACTCTAGTTCGTGGTTCAGTTAGTATGCCACCTTAGTTAGTTGAGTTTAGTTTGAGACCCATATATAGGGTTCTTCTATTTCTATGTACTTGAGTTCTTTTTGGCTTACACAACGAAGAAGAGGAAAATTGTTTTCAGCCTCCACCTATGTGTATATTCCCCCATTGTGCAAGCAAGAAAGCTACAAGTGAGACTCCTTCCTTCTCTCCCACAATCTTGACACTCTTCTCTTCTCCTCTCACTCTCACTCTCACTCTCACGGGACAGGAGGAGGCAGGCCAGCAGGCAGTAGGAGCAAGTAGCAGAAGCAAGCAGCAGGCAACAGGTACTCAGTCCTCTCTTTCTCTCTCTCTCTCTCTCTGTTTGGTCAGTCCTCTCAACTGCCTGTCATATCTCCTTCTCTCTACACTGCTGGTCAGTCCAGCTACCCTTTCTGACAGCCAGTCCAGCTGCCCTTTGTGGCAAGAGGCCCATTCTGTGGTACTGCTGTGCGGGAGGGCCCAATGAGCCATTGTCAGTAGAAGTAACACGTCCAGCTGCCCTTTCTGGTAGAAGGCCCATTCTGTGGCCTGATGAGCCATTCTCTCTCTCTCTCTCTCTCTCTCTCTCTCTCTCTCTCTCTCTCTCTCTCTCTCTCTCTCTCTCTCTCTCTCTCTCTCTCTCTCATGAGAGAGAGAGAGAGAGAAGTTGCCTTCCACAATCCACCTGCTCGTTCGACTTCTGCACCGTCAGAGCCCGTTCGACTTCTCCACCCACCCGTTTGACTTCTGCCTTTGACTTCTGCCGTTTGACTTCTGCTCCCCCATTTTCTACATAGAGAGTGAGTGAGTGAGTGAGAGAGAGAGAGAGAGGGGGGAATGCAAGTAGCCGAGACGAGGAGGAAGGGCACATTTGACTTCTACCATTCGACTTCTCTCTCTCTCTCTCTCTCTCTCTCTCTCTCTCTCTCTCTCTCTCTGACTTCTGCAGCCAAAGAGAGAGAGAGAGAGAGACGAGGAAGAAGGGCTCCTAGGCGGTGAGCTCCATGATGAGTGTCATAGCATGGCCGGCGAGGTGAGGTTGGGTTGGTGCCACAGAATGGGCCGGACAGGTAGGCGAGGTGGGCTGGGTTGGTGCCAACACACCACTGTGATGCCTGAGGGTGGGCTAGGAGCCACCAAGCCAATGTCTGAGATTAGTGAGTCGAGACGGTTGGCAAGTGGCTCCCAAGCTCTAATGGCTCTGATGCTCAACCACAGGGCAGCGACGAAGTGGCCACTGTTGCACAGAGATGGAGATAGAGAGATCCGCCCCCATCAAAAGCACTGCACCCCTCCCCCCTTTGTTTTTGCTTTTGCTTTAAAAGGCTAATAACTTTCTTTAAAAGGCTAATAACTTATGTAGCATTCCATAGAAATGTTTAAAAGATGCAATGGTGGGAGGATTCCATTCTCTCTCTCTCTCTCTCTCTCTCTCTCTCTCTCTCTCTCTCTCTCTCTCTCTCTCTCTCTCTCTCTCTCTCTCTCTCTCTCTCTCTCTCTCTCTCTCTCTCTCTCTCTCTCTCTCTCTCTCTCTTTGCCCGTTCGACTTCTGCGATGTCTTGAGGCATCTCTCAATCATCAGAAGTATTCAAGCTTAACTCGGAGGAGCAGAAGAATGAGAGTTAGTTTATTTAGTTGTTTTATTTAGTTATTTAGTTTAGTTAGTTTATTTTTTGTGTGTTACATATGGATTTAGTTATTTAGTTAGTAGTTACTTTAGATTGTGTGTTAGTTACTTTAGATATAGTTTAGGGTTAGTTTGTTTTATTTAGTTATTTAGTTAGTTATGTAGTTTAGCTAGTTTATTTTGTTAGTTTAGTTAGTTGTGTTAGTTTAGGGTTAGTTTATTTAGTTAGTTTAGTTAGTTAAATATAGTAAGTTAGTTAGTTAAATAGGTTGTTAGTTAGTTTGGTTAGATTTGTGGTTAGTTAGTTTTGGTGGTTTATTTATTTATTTAGTTTAGTTAGTTTATTTAGTTGTTTTATTTAGTTAGTTAGTTAAATATAGTAAGTTAGTTAGTTATATATAGTAAGTTAGTTAGTTTGGTTAGATTTGTGGTTAGTTAGTTAGTTTGAATTATTTTTGTGTGTTAGTTACTTTAGATATAGTTTAGGGTTAGTTTGTTTTATTTAGTTTATTTAGTTATTTTATTTAGTTATTTAGTTAGTTGTTTAGTTTAGTTAGTTTATTTAGTTAGTTTAGTTAGTTAAATAGGTTGTTAGTTAGTTTGGTTAGATTTATGGTTAGTTAGTTTAGTTAGTTTTGGTTGTTTAGTTAGTTTATTTAGTTAGTTATTTAGTTTATTTAGTTGTTTTATTTAGTTTATTTAGTTAATAGTTTAGGGTTAGTTTGTTTTTTTGTTTTAGTTTATATATGTTTTAGTTTTAGTTTAGAGAGAGAGAGAGAGAGAGAGAGAGATAGAGAGAGGTTGCTTTGCTTGGTATGGTTTAATTTATTGGTATTTTGGTTTATTTTGTGCAGTTTGTTTGTGAGGATTGGTATTTCAGGTCGGTGATCTCTCTCTCTCTCTCTCTCTCTCTCTCTCTCTCTCTCTCTCTCTCTCTCTCTCTCTCTCTCTCTCTCTCTCTCTCTCTCTCTCTCTCTCTCTCTCTCTCTCTCTCTCTCTCTCTCTCTCTCTCTCTCTCTCTCAGGTTGTAAATGTGTTTTGATGTATTTATTGGTTTAAATAGTAAGTTAGTCAGTTTAATATGTTGTTAGTTAGTTTGGTTAGATTTGTGATTAGTTAGTTTAGTTATTTTAGTTAGTTTTGGTTGTTTACTTAGTTTAGTTAGTTATTTAGTTTATTTAGTCGTTTTATTTAGTTATTTAGTTTAGTTTAGTTATTTAGTTAGTAGGCTTTACCTTAGATTAGTTGCTTAGTTACTTTAGATTGTGTATTAGTTTAGGGTTAGTTTGTTTGTTTTTTTAGTTTATATAGTTTAAATAGTAAGTTAGTTATTTAGATATAGTTTAGGGTTAGTTTGTTTTATTTAGTTTATTTAGTTATTTAGTTAGTTATTTAGTTTAGTTAGTTTAGTTAGTTGTATTAGTTTAGGGTTAGTTTATTTAGTTAGTTTAGTTAGTTAAATATAGTAAGTTAGTTAGTTAAATAGGTTGCTGGTTAGTTTGGTTAGCTTTGTGGTCAGTTAGTTTAGTTAGTTTTGGTTGTTTATTTAGTTTAGTTAGTTTATTTAGCTAGTTTATTTAGTTATTTATTTAGTTTATTTAGTTAGTTAGTTAAATATAGTAAGTTAGTTAGTTAAATAGGTTGTTAGTTAGTTTGGTTAGATTTGTGGTTTGTTAGTTTAGTTAGTTGTTTAGTTTATTTAGTTGTTTTATTTGGTTATTTAGTTAGTTATTTAGTTTAGTTAGTTGATTAGATAAGTTAGTTTGAATTATTTTTGATGTGTTATATATGGATTTAGTTATTTAGTTAGTAGTTACTTTAGATTGTGTGTTAGTTACTTTAGATATAGTTTAGGGTTGGTTTGTTTTTTTGTTTTAGTTTATATATGTGTTATGGGTTAGTTAGTTACTTTAGATTGTGTGTTATGAGAGAGAGAGAGAGAGAGAGAGAGAGAGAGAGAGAGAGAGAGAGAGAGAGAGAGAGAGAGAGAGAGAGATTGGTTTGCTTGGTATGGTTTAATTTATTGGTATTTTGGTTTATTTGGTGCAGTTTGTTTGTGAGGATTAGTTGTCTAGCCAGTATTCAGGTCGGTGATCTCTCTCATTCTCTCTCTCAGATTTTAAATTTGTTTTGATGTGTTTATGTATTTATTGGTTTAAATAGTAAGTTAGTTAGTTAAATAGGTTGTTAGTTTTGTTGGTTTACGGTAGTTAGTTTAGTTTGGTTAGTTAGTTAACTTTAGTTTAGTTAGTACTTAGTTTTGTTTATGGTCGTGTTTATTTAGTTTAGAGAGAGAGAGAGAGAGAGAGAGAGAGAGATTAGTTTAGTTAGTTTGTGGTTAGTTATTTTAGTTAGTTTTTGTTGTTTATTTAGTTTAGTTAGTTTATTTGGTTTGTTATTTAGTTGTTTTAGTTAGTTAGTTAGTTAGTTAATTTGGTTATTTGTGGTTATTTAGTTTAGTTAGTTTATTAAGTTAAATAGTAGGTTAGTAGTTACTTTAGATTGTGCGTTAGTTACTTAGATATAGTTTAGGGTTAGTTTGTTTTAGTTCGGTGATCTCTCTCTCTCTCTCTCTCTCTCTCTCTCTCTCTCTCTCTCTCTCTCTCTCTCTCTCTCTCTCTCTCTCTCTCTCTCTCAGGTTGTAAATTTGTTTTGATGTATTTATTGGTTTAAATAGTAAGTTAGTTAAATATAGTAAGTTAAATAGGTTTTTTGTTTTTTGTAAGTTAGTAGACAAATCAATAATTGATTAGTAAGTTAGTAGGTTTTACCTTAGATTAGTTGCTTACCTTACTTGGTTTAGTTAGTTTGGTTGGTAGGTTACTTTAGTTTAGAGGTTGGTTAGTTAGTGCATTGGTTGGTTGGTTAGGTGCATAGAGAGGGAGAGGTAGAAGCAGAGAGAGAGGGTTAGTTGAACTTTGGCAATATTAGACATAGGAGTTTTTACTGTTTTTTAATTTTGAGAATATTTTATATATCCCTCGAGGCTAACGCGTGCTTTTTGTCCAGTATGGAGGCTTCTACAGCAAACAAGAATGTGTCTATAGAAGATATTATACAGTGCACTTCTAACGTGCAAATGAATGCACACAAAATAAAGGAGGCCACAAGGAAAAAGGCTGTTCGTTGTGCACTTAAGCATGTTGCAGGGCATGATAGTTCCATTGGTTCCTTAAGGTTTATTCATCGCTTGGATGGGATTGAAAAGCAAGTGAAGACACTATTTCGGCGTCAAAAAGCTTCGATTTCAATTTCTGAGAACATTGGTGACCGTCTACTGAGGATTGAGAGAATGTTGGAAGAGAAATATGAAGGGTACCTTGCTGATGCAGTAACGATAGAGGGCGAGTTAGAAGAGATTAAGGGTTATATAGGTGACATTTATGAACATATCCAAAAAAATTGGTGGCCGCGTGCTGGATCTTCGAACGATCAAGAAGAGAAGTTGAAAGATATTCTTGATAGTGCAGGTCGTATAGAGGATGGAGTATGTGAGCTGATTGCACACAAGAATGAGAGCTTAGTTGCACCGGAGAACATTGCTCTTGATGTGCAACTTACTTCTTTGAGAGTTCATCTGAATAGATTTTCAGCTATGTTAACACAGATGAATCGCCGTGTAGGCTCATCTTCTGGCACTCGAGATCATTGCCCTTGATATGCACTAGAGGATGTTGCATCTTTGAATAGTGATTCACAATAGGTTTTTGGCAATGTTAACCAGTGCTTCTTTGTCGTGGTTTGCTTGGTATATGTAATTCTTGCAAGACTTCTTAAATGAATTGTTTGATGACAATCTTCATTTTGAAATACATCATATATGTCTTGTAAATTATAAAACTACTTTTAAACCATTTTAATAGTCCCTCTTTCTCTCTGTTTCTCTATGTTTCTCTCTCGATTACTAAGCAATTTTGCTAATGTACTTTTCTAACTTAGATTGGATTAGATACATAGAATGATTGCAGCTTTGATATGTTGGGACGTTTTGTATAGTTTTGCCTCCCTCTCTCTCTCTCTCTCTCTCTCTCTCTCTCTCTCTCTCTCTCTCTCTCTCTCTCTCTCTCTCATACTTAGGTGGCTTATGTGTTCTTTCATGCATTAAGGGTTTGTGGTTGCGAATGTGAATTGGTAAGTTATTGTGTATCCTATGGGATTGACACCAATAAGTATTTCAAGATTGGGGACACCTTTCTATATAGGATATGTTCTTTTCTCTCAAGATTGTGCTGATGTACGTGAATGAAGATCGACATGGCATGGCCTTTAGGGAATGTGTGGTTGGTACTTGGTGAGCACCATGTGTGCATGATAGCACTCATGTATAGCGTATATATATTCTTTCATGCATTTAGGGTTTGTAGTTGCGAATGTAAGTTGGTAAGTTATTGTGTGTCCTATGGGATTGACACCAATAAGTATTTCGAGATTGGGGAAATCTTCCTGTATAGGACATGTTCTTTTCTCTGAAGATTGTGCATATGTACATGAATGAAGATTCATTGGCTACAACCTTTAGGCAATGCGTGGTTGTAACTTTAGTTTAGTTAGTTAGTTTTGTTTATGGTCGTGTTTATTTAGTTTTGAGAGAGAGAGAGAGAGAGAGAGAGAGAGAGAGAGAGAGAGAGAGAGAGAGAGAGAGAGAGAGATTAGTTTAGTTAGTTTGTGGTTAGTTATTTTAGTTAGTTTTGGTTGTTTATTTAGTTTAGTTAGTTTATTTAGTTAGTTAGTTAATTTGGTTATTTGTGGTTATTTAGTTTAGTTAGTTTATTAAGTTAAATAGTAAGTTAGTAGTTAGTTTAGATTGTATCTTAGTTACTTTAGATATAGTTTAGGGTTAGTTTGTTTTAGTTCGGTTATCTCTCTCTCTCTCTCTCTCAGGTTGTAAATTTGTTTTGATGTATTTATTGGTTTAAATAGTAAGTTAGTTAAATATAGTAAGTGAGTTAAATAGGTTTTTTATTTTTTGTAAGTTAGTAGACAAATCGATGATTGATTAGTAAGTTAGTAGGTTTTACCTTAGATTAGTTACTTACCTTACTTGGTTTAGTTAGTTTGATTGGTATGTTACTTTAGTTTAGAGGTTGGTTAGTTAGTGCATTGGTTGGTTGGTTAGGTGTATAGAGAGGGAGAGAGAGAAGCAGAGAGAGAGGGTTAGTTGAACTTTGGTAGTATTAGACATGGGAGTTTTTGCTGTTTTTTAATATGTCTATAGAAGATATTATACAGTGCACTTCTAACGTGCAAATGAATGCACGCAAAATAAAGGAGGCCACAAGAAAAAAGGCCATTCGTCGTGCACTTAAGCATGTTGCAGGGCATGATAGTTACGTTGGTTCCTTAAGGTTTATTCATCGCTTGGATGGGATTGAAAAGCAAGTGAAGACACTATTTCGACGTCAAAAAACTTCGATTTCAAATTCTGAGAACATTGGTGACCGTCTATAGAGGATTGAGAGAATGTTGGAAGATAAATATGAAGGGCACCTTGCTGATGCAGTAACGATACAGGGCGAGTTAGAAGAGATTAAGGGTTATATAGGTGACATTTATGAACATATCCAAAAAAATTGGTGGCCGCGTGCTGGATCTTCGAACGATCAAGAAGAGAAGTTGAAAGATATTCTTGATAGTGCAGGTCGTATAGAGGATGGAGTATGTGAGCCAATTGCACACAAGAACGAGAGCTTAGTTGCACCGAAGAACATTGCTCTTGATGTGCAACTTACTTCTTTGAAAGTTTATCTGAATAGACTTTCAGCTATGTTAACGCAGATGAATTGCCATGTAGGCTCATCTTCTGGCATTGGAGATCATTGCCCTTGATATGCACTAGAGGATGTTGCATCTTTGAATAGTGGTTCACAATAGGTTTTTGGCAATGTTAACCAGTGCTTCTTTGTCGTGGTTTGCTTGGTATATGTAATTCCTGCAAGACTTCTTAAATGAATTGTTTGATGAAAATCTTCATTTTGAAATACATCGTATGTGTCTTGCAAATTATAAAACTACTTTTAAACCATTTTAATAGTTCCTCTTTCTCTCTGTTTCTCTATGTTTCTCTCTCGATTACTAAGCAATTTTGCTAATGTACTTTTGTAACTTAGATTGGATTAGATACATAGAATGATTGCAGCTTTGATATGTTGGAACGTTTTGTATAGTTTGCCTCCCTTCCTCCTCTCTCTCTCTCACTCTCATACTTAGGTGGCTTATGTGTTCTTTCATGCATTAAGGGTTTGTGGTTGTGAATGTGAGTTGGTAAGTTATTGTGTGTCCTATGGGATTGACACCAATAAGTATTTCAAGATTGGGGACACCTTTCTAAATAGGAGATGTTCTTTTCTCTCAAGATTGTGCTGATGTACGTGAATGAAAATTGACATGGCATGGCCTTTAGGGAATGCATGGTTGGTACTTGGTGAGCGCCATGTGTGCATGATAGCACTCATGTATAGCGTATATATATTTTTTCATGCATTTAGGGTTTGTGGTTGTGAATGTGAGTTGGTAAGTTATTGTGTGTCCTATGGGATTGACACCAATAAGTATTTCGAGACTGGGGACATCTTCCTGTATAGGACATGTTCTTTTCTCTCAAGATTTTGCATATGTACATGAATGAAGATGCAGATATTCTTTCATGCACTTAGGGTTTGTGGTTGCGAATGTGAGTTGGTAAGTTATTGTGTGTCCTATGGGATTGACACCAATAAGTATTTTGAGACTGGGGACATCTTCATGTATAGGACATATTCTTTTCTCTCAAGATTGTGCAGATGTACATGAATGGAGATTCATTGGTTACATCCTTTAGGCAATGCATGGTTGGAACTTGGTGAGTGCCATGTGTGCATGATAGTACTCATGTGTAGCATACATATATTCTTTCGTGCATTTAGGATTTGTGGTTGCAAATGTGAGTTGGTAAGTTATTGTGTGTCCTATGGGATTGACACCAATAAGTATTTTGAGACTGGGGACATCTTCCTGTATAGAACATATTCTTTTCTCTCAAGATTGTGCAGATGTACATGAATGAAGATTCATTGGTTACATCCTTTAGGCAATGCGTGGTTGGAACTTGGTGAGTGCCATGTGTGCATGATAGTACTCATGTGTAGCATACATATATTCTTTCGTGCATTTAGGGTTTGTGGTTGCAAATGTGAGTTGGTAAGTTATTGTGTGTCCTATGGGATTGACACCAATAAGTATTTCAAGACTGGGGACATCTTCCTGTATAGGACATGTTCTTTTCTCTCAAGATTGTGCAGATGTACATGAATGAAGTTTCATTGGCTACAGCCTTTAGGCAATGTGTGGTTGGAACTTGGTAAGTGCCATGTGTGCGTGATAGTACTCATGTGTAGCGTACATATATTATTTCGTGCATTTAGGGTTTGTGGTTGCGAATGTGAGTTGGTAAGTTATTGTGTGTCCTATGGGATTGGCACCAATAAGTATTTCGAGACTGGGGATACCTTCATATATAGGACATGTTCTTTTCTCTCAAGAAGATTGTGCAGATGTACATGAATGAAGATCCATTCACAGGGCCTTTAGGCAATGCGTGGCTGGTACTTGGTGAGTGCCATGTGTGCATGATAGCACTCCTACATAGTGTACATATATTGTTTCATGCATTTAGGATTTGTGGTTGTGAATGTGTCTATCACTTATGTCTTGACGTTTGGTGTGCAAATAGCTTTGAGATTTATTTGTTGTGCAACTCTTATGTGCTCTTTAAAGTTTGATGTAGCCATGGAACAAAGCGAAGCCATAGGAGATATTTTCGACGTAGTGCTTTCGACTCCATTGAATGTAGTGGATTCAGTTGAATTAAACAAAATGGCAACGACATCATCTCTTCGATGCTTGCCAGCTTGGAGCTATTCGCATGGGTATGGAAGATAGTTTTGTTAATTGTGATTGCATCAAAGTGCTACTATTTATATTTTTGGAGATGATTGTTTATATGTTTCATTGCAGCCAACGTCTGGGCTCTAATAGAATGAATGTGCAAAAAATGAAAGATATGGCAAGGGGACAAGAGATGCATGTTGCTAAATGTACAAGAGCTACAAAGATTCGAAGAAACACAAGGGCTACTTCGGGTGCTTCGGACTTTAAAAAACTTAAGGCCAAGATGAATGAGTTAATGGAAATGCAGACGAGTTTATGTACGCGTGTTGATAGTGTGCTTGCCATGTACTCAATGGAGCTACATGAACAGGCTAAAGGTCTGCATGGTGTTGTGTGCGAGACAAAGCACACACAGGGTATTCTCCAGCAACAAGTGTCGACTGATCTGGGTGGTGAACTAAGGGCACTTTCAGCAATTATTTCTGAGACAAGCAGATTAATGAATCTGCTGGTGAATGATATGTGGGCTTCGGTTTGGGGGCTTGGAGATGACCACGAACCTGTGATCTGCCAGAGGGGTTGTCGGTTGCCATTCTTGCAGTTTCAAATGAATGTTAGTAGGTTTAATGCTTTGTTGCAACAATTGAGGCGTCAGATGAACGATCGCATCTACGTGTATGTGTTGTGGAAGGATCTCTTTGTATAATGCAAGAATTGCTTAGGTTGGAACTCATAGGTTCAGATTGTCTTGCGTATTTTTAAGTGCATGGGCTAGCAATTTTTATGATAATATTTGCTTTTTTTTTGTAAAGCCTGTGTGGAAAGTGCTAAGATGTGTAACGCTTTTGATATAACAAAGCTTATTTGAGAAAAATGAATTGAGTGTGTATGACGTGATGTCTCTTTCTTGATATTTACATGGAGCAGATTTGATAGTCTAATGATGGTTGGTATATTTAGATTTGATATATTGTGTACATCGAATGTACGCAATACATTTAGTTTAGAAATCGAACCATGCCTTTGATAAAGTGTATTGATAGTCGTTTCTGCAGTTGCATGTTTACTTTCTTTTGTTAATTAATTGAAATAGATTAATTTTGCATGTGTTTATTACCAAGGCTCTCTCTCTCTCTCTCTCTCTCTCTCTCTCTAATGGGCGGGCGCAGAATCTTTGTAGACAGATACATTGATTGGGTTGTAGTGGTTTTGTGTCATGATATTTAATCTTAATATTTAGATATTTAAATATTAAATGTTTCTATACATTGATAATAGGTTTTGTGGCCAACTGATCAATATGGGGTATTCGCATCGAGCAACTGGCAGAGACTATGTGTTGCGTGTTCGTAGGGATATGCTTGCTTCCACAAGGTATGAGTGACGACAGGTTGCTAGACTCAGGGCTCGGAAAGGGATTTTAGATCGTGGTAGATCCATTCAAAGAGACATTGAAAACTTGATGTTCCATGAGGAGATTCTAAGTGGTCATCGAGAACTAGGCCAACCACAATTTGGTATAGATGTGGCTAATGTTTTGCCATCACCGGATAGAACCATTAGGGGATTTCAAGCCCTACGACAGTTTGGTGTGGATTTGATGAACGCTTTGCCATTAGTGGGTGGTTGCAATGGTCTTAATCATGTGACTTTCGAGTCACATGTGAATAATGTTTCAATGTCTAAGTACCAACATGGGGGAAATCTTAGTGGAGTGGTTTATGAGAGTGTATCTCACCGTGTTGAATTTGTAAATGGGGATAATGAGCCAGTTGAACAGCATATTGGTTTAGATTTTGGAAATCACCACAATGTGGAAAATTTTGTGGCTAATGAGTCACGTGTTCATAATATTGTTGTTTTTTATCCCCAAAGTGGTGGATTGTGCTCCATTTTAAATGCTTTGCCTCCAACGGATGTTCACCCAGCAATGTCAATACTACTATTTCAAGAGCCGGATGTGCATTCCATGGGGAGTCTTTGTGTGATGTGTGAAAGGTGTTAAGCTAAGTTGTGGAGATGCGAGACTCGGGTTCAAGGGTCGATTTTGTTTGGAAGACATTGTTGTCGAAATGGAAAAGTAATGTTGCCACCATTGCAACATCCACCACAGCCATTGCATGATTTGTTGCATGGTATGCACCCTCAAAGTAGGATATTTAAAAACAACATACGAGCATACAACAGTGCTCTTGCATTTGTATCACGTGGAGCTAATGTTGACGAGCTGCCTGTTATCGGGAATGGTTACATCTTTAGAGTGCATCGCTCTGTTTATCACCGTATAGGTACTTTGCTTCCTGATGTGCAGCGTTAAGAAAGGCCAAGATTTGCACAACTGTATGTTTATGATATCGAGCATGAGTTGCTTAATAGACTGGGGGTTATGCATGATTTATTACCAAACTTGCTAGGGGAGCTTCAATGTATGATGCATCGACACAACATATATGCACATGCTTTTAGGTCAATGGGTTTGCAATTGCAAAATAATCCCGTGCAGGAACTAAGAATGAGTATTTTTTGGTATTCAAAGAACCAGTAAACAATACTCTGCTCCTGCAAACTGAGGTTGCAGCTATCATGCCAGGGCAGGGTGACGAGGGTACTCTTAATCGTCGGGATATTCATGTTTACACTCGGGGTGGTCGTTGTGTTGCTATTTCAAACTTGCATAAGGCATATATGCCAATGCTATATGTCCTTCTTTTTCCTATGGGGGATAATGGTTGGCATGTAAAGGTTCCCTACAGTAATGTTAGTGTTCCTATTAACATATATGAATTGTCCAATAAAAATTGCGTTACCCAGATGCAGTTTTATGCATTTCGTCTTCATGTGCGCGAAGATACTGAGGTGTGCATATTGCGTGCTGGTCGACTATTGCAGCAATTTATTGTTGATGCTTATTGTAGTATAGAGCAATGCAGGTTAACTTGGTGTCGCCAAAATCAATCAGTGTTACAATCGGAGGTCTATAAAGGCTTGGCAGACATGGTGGGGGCAAACGATAATGGGACAATGCCGATTGTTGGTGCCTCTGTTGGCAAGAGGATAGTTTTACCGTCATCATTCACAGATGGACCAAGGCATATGTATCAATTATATCAAGATGCCATGGCTATAGTCGATATAAGGGAAAACCTGACCTTTTTATAACAATGACATGCAATCCAAAGTGGTTGGAGATAACTAATGCTTTATTGCCTAGGCAAAGTGCTTATGACCGTCCGGATTTGACTGCTCGCGTGTTTCATAAAAAGCATGCTGATTTAATGTATACGTTGTTGCGGAAGGATCTCTTTGGAAAGGTTGCAGGCTATGTTACAGTGATTGAATTCCAAAAGAGGGGGCTACCACATTCTCATACTTTGCTAATTTTAGAGCCGTCTTTCAAACCTTCTGAAGCATGTCACTACGATAGACTAGTTTGTGCTGAGTTACCCAATAGAGTTAAGTTTCCAGCCTTATTTGAGACAATTTCAAAGTGCAACATTCATGGGCCTTGCGGAGGATTGAACCCCAAGAGTCCCTGTATAGACAAGGGTAGATGTACTAAAGATTACCCACAAAAATTAGTGGGCATGACAACGGTTGATAGTTCTGGCTATCCCATTTATCGAAGACGAGATTATGGAAACTCTGTGATCATAAATGGTAATGTTATTGATAATCAATGGATTGTTCCATATAATCCATTCTTGAGTAAGAAATACAATGCACACATAAATGTGAAGGTATGCTCGACAATTGCAGCTGTTAAGTATTTGTATAAGTATGTGTACAAGGGGCATGATTGTGCAACCGTCAAATTTTCTGTTGGGGTTGATTCAGTCCGGAATGGTGGCAATGATCACGAGGTGGACGAGATACAAAGTTATTTGGATGCACGATATGTTTCTGCCTCTGAGGCGTGTTGGCGAATCTATGATTATGCATTGCACGATGAAAAGCCTGATATACAATGTTTGCAGGTACACTTGCCTTGTGAGAACTATGTGGTGTTTCGGGATACAGATAGTATACCAGATGTTGTGCGGAATGAAGACAGATAGTATACCAGATAGTCCTAGCACGCAATATGCGGATACAGATAGTATACCAGATAGTCCTAGCACGCAACTGAGGTGTGCATATTGCGTGCTGGTCGACTATTCGCAATATTGCAGATAGTCCTAGCAATATGCGGATACAGATAGTATACCAGATAGTCCTAATAGCGAATAGTCCTAGCACGCAATACTCTTACTGAATGGTTTGTGTGCAACCGCATTCATCCAGAGGCTAGGACTATTCGCTATTAGGACTTTCCAGTGTATTGGGTGTGGAATGCACGACATAAGATGTGGACTAGAAGGAAGTGTGGGAATACATGTGGTCAGATGTATTTTGTGGCGCCTACTTGTGGTGAGCTCTACTATTTGCGGATGCTTTTAACAGAGTGTCGGGGATGTACTTCTTTTGAAGATTTGCATACTGTTGATAGTGTGCTCTGTGATACTTTTAGGGATGCTTAAATCGCAAGGGGCATGTTGAAGAGCGATGATGAATATGTTGTGTGCTTAGAAGAAGCTGCCTCTGTGCAAACTGGTGCTCAGCTCTGAACTTTATTTGTTGCAATTTTGGTCTTTTGTGAGCCATCTCGGCCTGGCCATCTATGGGAAAGATTTTTGGTACCAATGGTAGAGGATATCATGTATAGATTGCAACTACAGCATGTGCACACCTCTCTTGGTGTTCTACAACATGAGGCATCTAGCATGGCTTTGTTGCATTTGCAATACCTTTTACATCATGTAGGACGAAGACTCTGTGATTTTGAAGGGTTGCCTGAACCTCATCAACCAAAATCACAACTGCATGCTAACCCTCTTTTGCAAGATGAATATGCAATATACAACATATCCGAAAAACATAGGGTTTCTGAATCCATAGAGGGAAGACTCTGTGATTTTGATGGGTTGCCTGAACCTCATCAACCAAAATCACAACTGCATGCTAACCCTCTTTTGCAAGATGAATATGCAATATACAACATATCCGAAAAACATCATGTAGGACGAAGACTCTATGATTTTGATGGGTTGCCTGAACCTCATCAACCAAAATCACAACTGCATGCTAACCCTCTTTTGCAAGATGAATATGCAATATACAACATATCCGAAAAACATCATGTAGGACGAAGACTCTGTGATTTTGATGGGTTGCCTGAACCTCATCAATCAAAATCACAACTGCATGCTAACCCTCTTTTGCAAGATGAATATGCAATATACAACATATCCGAAAAACATAGGGTTTCTGAATCCATAGAGGGAATGTTGAATGAAGGACAAAGAATTGCCTTTAGTGCAGTCATGGATGCTGTTGATACAGATACTAGGGATATATTCTTTTTGGATGGTCCTGGTGGGTCTGGGAAGACTTTCCTATACAAATGTTTACTTGCGAAGGTGCGTAGTGGTAGTCGCATAGCGTTGGCAATAGCATCATGTGGCATTGCTGCCTTGCTTTTGCCAGATGGTCGTACAGCTCACTCGCGGTTTAAAATCCCAATAGAATTAAATAATCGATTCACTTGCAATATTACTGTTCAAAGTGATCTTGCTCGGTTATTGAGACAAACAAGCCTTATTTTGTGGGATGAGGCTCCTATGACCCATCGATATGCCTTCGAAGTGGTTGATAGAACTCTAAGAGATGTTATGAGCTGTGATAAGCCGTTTGGTGGAAAAGTTGTTTTGTTTGGGGGGGATTTTAGACAGGTCTTGCTGGTTGTGGTAAAGAGAACACGTGAGGATATTGTTAATGCTGCATTGTGTTACTCTGATTTGTGGTGTTACATAAGGGTACTAAGGCTATCTGGCAATATGCGAGTGTCGACAGCTGGTAGTGTGGTGGACAATGGGTTCATCTATTGGATTCAAGGAATAGGGGATGGAGTGGGTGTTACCGAAAGTTGTGATAAGTTGTGTATCCCACCTGGCATGATATTAAAAGGACACTCTATCGAGACACTGATTGATAGTGTCTACAGTGACGTGTCCAATGCGGGTGACTACACGTCGTATTTTAGTGAGCAGGCTATACTTGCCTCGTGGAATACAGAGGTGGCTACTTGGAATGATCATGCATTGCAAGTAATGCCAGGGGAGGTCAGGCAGTATTATAGTGTAGATTCAATTGCAGAGACCGACGACTCATTTTTGTACTCTGTTGAGTATTTAAATACATTGGACCTTGGAGGTGGATTTTCTCCTCATTTATTGCTGCTGAAGATAAATGCACCTATTATTCTTGTTAGAAACCCAAATCCAGGAAGGGGTATGTGTAATGGTACGCGATTGATATGTAGAGCTTTCAATAGGAAAGTGATAGATGCTCAGATAATAACAGGGGCAAATATGGGCGAACGAGTTTTTATTCCTCGGATTACTTTTGTTTCGAATGCTATATACAATTGCCATTTACTATGAAGCGGAGACAGTTTCCCATCCGGTTGGCATTTGCTATGACAATCAATAAGTCACAAGGGCAGACTTTGTTCATTGTTGGGCTTTATCTAAAGGCACCAGTATTTACACATGGTCAGCTGTATGTTGCATTTTCAAGGGTAAAATCTTCGCATGGTGTGAAAGTGCTATTGGATGAAGAGGATGGGGATATGACTACAAACATTGTATACAAGGATGTTCTCTAAAAGGTACAGTAATGTGCATTAATTTATTTGGGAGATGTAGTTATTGACGACTATGTAGCGATATTGGTTTTACATATATGTGAATTACTGTCTGTTGCTTTCTTTGTGGAGATACAGTTATTGATGACCATGCAGGGATGTTGGTTTTGCATATGTGTGAATTGCTCTCTATGTCCTGTTTAGTTGGCATATACTCTTGGAAGTATAATTTTTTCATATTTCACTATTCATCTAACTTTTGCAGATGCCTACCCTAGAGTGGCACTATTACCCAGCTTCTGACTATCAAAAGGAGCTACAGTGCACATTACTCACTATAGCTCCTGATGATATTATAAGAAGGACACTTGCAAGGGTCATTAAGCGTTTATATAATGATGTTAATATCGGCATCAAGCTCCCAGTTTTTATTGAAGTTGTACATTGTGGATACATGCAATGTTTTCGGGTGCATATGTACGAGGTTGACCATAAGAAGAGATTTCAACGCTCTCATCCTGATAAGATACCGAGGCATTGGTTCAAGTATGGATTCAAAGATTTGGGTTGTTTTGTGATGCTACATCAACATTTGTCAGTACCTACGGAGTGGTTCACAAATTTTCGACTAGGTATTATTATTATTGGGATGGAATGATCTTTGTTAGTTGTTCCATGTATTTATATGTAATTTTGGTTCTAATGCAGGTGGTAAAGAGAGAGGTAGGACCGTTGCATCGCCCATGCGATTGCCAATGGAAACTGTGGGATCGTTCCCTCCTTCACCTTCATATATTTTGCTCAAGGAGGAGGATTTTGTTAATGATTCCTCGAAGAAAATGAAGATTTTTTTCTATTAAGCGTCTTCGAGACATTGTCTTTTTTTGTTGGCATCGACCATTTGCCTATGGTACTTGGAACACATCGGTGCCTTTTGCTTAGCCTTTGTGGCTTCATTTTGATTAGGTCTCTTATAGAAATTCTTTTTATGGTGCTTGGTCTTTGTCTCAATTATGACCCGCTTTAGTGTAACATTGTTGTTCCACATACTTATATTGTGATTTTTATTCCAATGCAAGTGGTAGGACCGTTGCATTGCCCATGCGATTACCAATGGAAACTATGGAATCATTCTCGGCTTTGCCTTCTCATGTTTTTCTCAACGAGGAAGATTTTGTTAATGATTACTCAAAAAGCATTGTTTCTATTGGGCATCTTCGAGACATTGTCTTTTTTTTGTTGGCATCGGCCATTTGCCTATGGTGCTTAAAAACACTTGCGTACCTTACACTTGGCCTTTGTGGCTTTGTTTTCAGTATTACGTTGTTGTTTCTAATTATCGCGTGTGCAAGCATATGATTACTTACATTGATGTCGAGAGGAATGTTTGTAAGTATGGTGCATGGAAGAGATTGTTTCTATGTCTGCCATATTGTGTTACATTGGTTTTAAACTACTTTTAGTTTTAAGTTTAAACTCCTTTTAGTGATTGAGTGAGTGAGTGAGTGTGGATACAGAGGGGGGAGGTGTAAATGAGATGAGAGATAGAATGGTTGTGAGTAGAGGAGAGTAAAGCATGTGATATTTTTGTGATAGCATTACCCATAGTGCGATAGGGAAGTGAAGCTGCCTCGCACCCCGCTTTGCGGCAAAGCGGGATAGTGTTCCTTGTGCGTGAAGCGCGCGAGGAACGCTAGTACAATCTAATGGGCAAGTATGAAAATATTTTACGCATATGTAGAGTGAACTAATTAGTTAATTATGTAAATCTATAAAATAATATATTAAAGAAATGCATAAATTCAAGTATCTATGAGGAATTTTCATATATGAGAGAGAGAGAGAGAGAGAAAGAGAGAGAGAATATCTGTGGGCGCATGTGAGAGTGTGACTAAAGAGTGTAGGCGAATGAGTGAGCGTCTATGTGTGAATATTCGTATATGTGTGCATAGAGTGTGAGTGAGTATGTGCCTATACGTATGCATTTGTGTCATAATGGACGTAAAGAAACAAAATATATCTTGAAATCTATATCTATATCTATATCTATATCTATATTCTATATAACTTATAATCCACAGATTTACCGAGCCTATTCCCTATCCTACATGGCATATGTACAATGATCTCTGAACTTGTTCATTTTTATATTTTACTTTATTGGTGTATCTCTCTCACTTGGGATCTGCACATATGAGCCTCATTAAATGCACCTGATTCTCTCCTCTCCAGATTCTTCCTCTCTCCATTTCTTTGTTCTTTTCTTCTTTTGTCATCGGTCTATCTCTCCTTCTCTCTCATAGTGGTGTATTGAATGCGCTTCAAGTTAGAGTAGGTAGGCGATGTGCAAGGAATATCTCTCTCTCTCTCTCGTCGATTCTCCCCCTCTTCCTCTCCTGGCCCGACGTTCCCCTTGCCAACTACCACACCGTCCACATAAAACTCGTGGCCCTACACGCCACCTACGTGCTTGCGAACTCTTCGAGAAGAGGTGGAGCAAGGTGCCCTACAACAGTAGGAGCTGCCTCCATTCTCCCCATCCGTCCTCTTCTCACAGCCATGGCAGAATTGAGTGGTACCATCACCAACCTCTAGATTGACGCACGCGCCCTCCACTGGCTCAAGACCAAGACTCTGACTCCATATATGTCTCCTTCGGAAGCGCCTCTAAGCTCTTCCTGCCTGCAGCGGCAAGAATTGCCACAAACCTCCATGCAAGTAGCCAACCTTTCCTTTGGTCTTTCCATGCACAGTTGCTTTGTAGATGCCTCCGATGGCACCTTGGGCCTGTGGTCCAGCGCATGCATCACGTCAGAGATGCCACTCAAAACTCTATCTCCCTCTCCCACTTTTTGCCCGCCAATAAATATATGGCCCCCCCCCTCTGTCTCTCTCTCTCTCTCTCTTTCTCATTTGGATGTTCAATGACGTGTGTGTATGCATGCAGAACTTCACTTTCCTCCATCAATTTCTACATCGTAAGCTCATGGAGCCGGCCAGCAAGGTGGTGCACTGGGTTCGCGGTCCAAACCTATGCTACTACTACCTCTGCGATGCGGCCTTCTACCTGCTGTGCCCCTCGGGACTGAGCCTCCCATTCACACTTACGAGCCTACTACGCCAGCTACAGAACCTGTCGTGACGCTAGGAGGGCGATGTGGCCGAGGCTATTATGTGGCCGACCGCAAGGAGTGGTGACGGATCAGGAACGAGGAGTTGAGGCTGATGAGGAGGACAGGATTTGATGCAGCAACAACAGATGTAGCTTGAACGCCATGTGCAATGATGGGAGCTCAAGAAATTGAGCTTTTGTGCCACGCGAACATGTTGGCCTCTCTCTCTCTCTCTCTCTCTCTCTCTCGCGACATGATGGCCTTGCCTTCGCACTTATGACCAACGCTTCATGTGTGGTTACCCCCACAACCCCTATCAAACCCACCCCATGCTTGAATGCACACATCTATCTCTAACTTATTTAGCATGAGTGATGAATATGGAAGGGTTGTGGCAAGCGGGCTATGGTGTTTGGGGGATGGTGAACGCCGCCAGTTCTGTTTGTGCTGTTGAATGCGGTGGCAGGGAAGCTGGTGGGGGACGTTGTATGTGAACTCGGGCATTGGCAGGGTAGAAGAAGCAAAAAAGCATCAACACTAGGAGGAGCAATAGGATCCAGAGGAGGAGGAAGGAGAAGAAGATAGACGGTGAGAGGGAGGAGATGATAAGGTAGCCCTGATAGAGCAATACTCAAGGGAGATGGCGAGGGAGATGGCAATGGAGGTGACTAGGGCTCAGATGTCAACATGGCTGGGATGAGCAAGTCGAAGCACATACATGCGATGGCGAGGAAGGCAGTGGGCAGACTATAGTTGAAGAGGTCCAAGATGTTCAACGGGCCAGTGTCTGTGCCTCGGCCATCCACAACGACGGCAAGAACTTCACCGCCAGCTCCAACTCACCCATCTTCTTCACACTAGACGACAGCAGTAGCAGCATCGGTTCTCTCTAGCGTTGACAACTGGATGCGCACCTTGCTTATCCTGGCGTCCTTGGTCCTACCGCCCACCTTCTGCAACTACTACGGATAATCCCCATCGTTCATCACATGCAGACACGAGTTGTCAAACGCTCCCACCGTCAACACCTTGCACGGGTAGTAGACGTCCCATGTATTGGATAGTGTCTTGTATGGTTGAGAGATTTTACTATGCAACATGCTTTGCACTCCATCTCTCCCTATTTGTAAGTTCGCTATTTTAATGATTTAGTTTTTGCATACGTCGTAATATTTCGTTGCGTTGTAGGTGTGATTTGGATGGTTGAGAGTTCTCCCTTTTTTTTATCAAGTATGCAAATGCTCTCTCTCTCTCTCTCTCTCTCTCTCTCTCTCTCTCTCTCTCTCTAATGGTTTTCCTACTCTAAAATCAGCCCTCCTCAACTTAGCACATTTCAATACCACATTGACTTCATTGTCAACACTTGAGGGGTCACCCACATGCTTTTTTGGATCCTATGTACTTGCAACATATTGTTTGGAGAGTAGTAGAAAGCCGCAACATGTACTTACGGCTTCACTTGGTTGATGCAACACATGGTATTTACAAATGTGTCTATCAATATTAGCTCTATGGCTTATCTGCCCCTTTGAAGTGATTTAAGGTATTCCATATTTTCATATTGGTAGCATAGTCATTACGTTAGATATGATAGTCATTTCTATAAACATACCATGTAACCATCTTTAAGTTAATTTTGAGATATATATATATATATTTATTTATTTATTTATTTATTTATATTTATATATATATATATATATAGAGAGAGAGAGACAGAGAGAGAGAGAGAGAGAGAGGTTTTACGATTCACACTATGAATGCCTCTTGGGAGCCAACATTAATGTGTCTCCAAGATAATATGAAATCCTAAGTCTGAAATAACAAGGGATGGCAAAAGTAAAGATTCTAAAAGCCCAAACAACACACTTGGTTAAGGGGATTTTGAGAGGTTGGATTGAGAGAGAGAGAAGGGGAAGCTATGTGAGGATAGACATGCATGTTAATAGAGGAGGTAGATGTGGGGATCTTGCTGTGCAAGCAAGACTTAGGTGCATGAATGGATGTGCTTGAAAAGTCTAGCTGAAAATATATTTTGAGCTCAAGGAGATCATATTGCCCATTGTAAAGAAGAGCTAAAACAACCCATAGCTAACATGGCATTGGGGTTTGTGGTGTGCATGCTTATCAATTATACATCCACTCTCTTTTGGAAGTGCACCATGTTTGTTGCTTGAAGGACACTTCGGGTCTACTGTCTTTAATTGAGTATCATCTTATGAAAAATTTTACCAATATATTTGAGACTTAGAACCCTGAGTATCATCTTATGAAAAAATTTAGCAATATATTTGAGACTTAGAACCCTGTTCTTCAATTCGCAATCCTTTTTTATAAGTTCAGTCAATTTGATATTTTCTATGTGTCATAGATTATATTAAAATTGTACAAAGGGGAGTGGCAATAACTATGGCTAAAGCAAAACACACATACCAAAAGAAAAGAAGATAGATGGTTTCATTATTGCAACTATAATGCTCTATCTCTACTCGATGAAATGCTAACCCGAATCTGATCGTACATGGAAATTGTAGGATGTTGCCAAAATATTTTTCTCACATGCACAACATACATGAAAATTTTTACCAATATATTTGAGACTTAGAACCTTGTTCTTCTTAGTTTAAATATAAGCAAACACACATACCAAAAGAAAAGAAGATAGATGGTTTCACAATTGCAACTATAATGCTCGATGAAATGCTAACCTAAATCAGATCGTACATGGAAATTGTAGGATGTTGCCAAAATATTTTTCTCAAATGCACACATGCACGCGTGTGTCAAAACACAACCCCCCATCCCCCCAAAAAAAAAGAAAAAAAAGAGAAAAAAAACCCACCACAAGCAATGCAAATTCATGAGTCTTTTTGTACACCATTGTATCCAAAAAGATCTATTTGCAGCCTATTTAACCCTTCGATAAAGTTTTTGTTGACTATTTAACCTACCAATAAAGTTTAAGTTTGAGAAGTTATTTCATTGACATTATATTAGAGTGACATTTTCTTGAAGAAAATTTTATGAATGATGTGGTTGCATTGGTCTTTGTGGATTGATTCTTTACTTTTCACTTGAGAGAGAGAGAGAAAGAGAGAGAGAGAGAGAGAGAGTGTGTGTGTGTGTGTGTGTGTGGCAATAGGATAGTATTTAAGATGTCTTTGTTTTTATGACATTAGGAGAATCTACGTTTGTTTGAATTATGCGGTATAAAATATGATAAATAAGGTTGTATGTTGCAATTTGAAGACACAATCATTTTTGTCTTTGTGTGATAGAAATTGTTGAGGTTTGATGTGGATTTAGCCTAAGTTTGTGGTTAGTGTGATGCAAGATGCACCTCCTTTCATGACTTGCCAATAAAGGGAAGAATGCGTGCTATCCAAAAAACATGAAGCTATTTGAAGTAAGGTTGGCAGCCTTTTGAGCATGTGTAGCATGCCTTTGAGTAAATATTTTGGTGAGCAAAGGGAAGCAACTGTTGCTTCCCTTTGCTCACCAAAACGTGAAGTGAGCGAGGCGTAACCTCGCGAGCTTTGCAATGATACCAACCACGCGAAGCGCGATAGAGAGCGTGGCTGGCAACATGAGCTAGTAATAATTATGATATTAGTCTAAAGAGCTGAGACACATCCAACAATAAGAATATTAAGCTCATAAGAGAGAGAGAGAGAGAGAGAGAGAGAGAGAGAGAGAGAGAGAGAGAGAGAGTTGTATCACCAAATTTTTCAAGAGACAACATAGAACTTAAAATTTAAACTTCAAAAGTTGAAGATGAGATAGATCATATCAATGAAATGATTTTTGTGTAAATTTATCAAGGGTTATAAGTACATCAAAACTCATAGTAGCATAACAACTCTTCTCCAGTAACAATATCTTTAAGTGCACAAACTCCAATGTATCCAAACTCTTTACAATCCACCATGCTTCCGTTGAATATCTTCCAAGGTGGATTTCTAGATAGAGAATATACTCTACATTTTCTCTCTCTCTACAAGTAATTGGGCTATTGATGTATCTTGCAATCTTTCCCATGTTTACATCTCCATAGAAATAGAAGAGGTCATCAAGATTTTCAACTTTAGGATCCTCCACTATTGAGTATATCTTTACCCTTTGATTCTTGGAACACATTGCTCTCCAAGAGTCATAATCTAACTTTAAACCATAGTAGTAGAACAAGAATTGGGAGCGCTTGATGTTGTCTCGTGCAAACAAACCAAATCCAGAATTTGGAATATTTGAAGTCTTGATCTCATATTTCACACCATCTAAAGAGAATATTGTCTCCAAGGGGGGTAATAGATCCATTGTCCAAAAATCACTTGGCTTAAATGTAGCATGACAAGATATTGCCTTTGATAAATCCTCTTCTAGCATGGTTTTTCCTGTAAAAACAACTAGATTTTGTTAGCTTTCTAATAAAAATCTCACAAAAAAAGTTATGGAAGAGAAAATCGTTTCCTACCTATGTCTGTTTGTACCAATATTGTAGCTTGGATATGTATGATCTTGCTGATATACCACTTATATAAGGCTCACGATCATAACCTAATTTCATGGCATAAGCAATAGCATGTTGATCACTCACATTTTCCAGAGCTTAACCTGATTCACAGTAAGCCTTCTTTGTGGTGAACAACCTTGGAACTCCTTGCAAACAAGGGTTTCTTTGCTTGAATTGTATCGTATAGGATTTGCACGATCATTCATAGGACCCGTATATTGTTGATTATGATTAGAATGACTTGATGCACATGAGCTTAAATCATCATAACTAACTTCAAGGAGCTCTTCTACCAAGAATTGATCTGTGAAGCTTTTCCACTCCTCTATGACATCTTGAAAATATTCATAATATTGATGGCCCTTCGTGATGGGTAGTTGACCAAACCTATCAAGGCATATCATCTTCTTAATATCATTTCTTTCCTTTAGTCGAAGAAGGTAAGGCAACAATTCCAAGCATAAAATGTCATCTGATTGACCAACAAAGGAATGAGGAAAAATACAATTGTCCACAGGGTTTATGCATCCTTTGAATGGACAATTATCAATGAGAAGAGTGACATTCTTTGTTTTGCATATATTTTGATATTGATTCCAAGCTTTCAAAAGAGGTTTAAACATGGCCTCAATGTTTGGCTTATCTAGCCTGCCCACTTTTCTGATTGAATGTCTATAACAATCCTTGCAACTCCAAACAATGAAAAAGGATAGGTATTGTGAGCATGATTCTCCAAAATGTTAACATATGATTTTACATTCTCTTGTATATCAGTAGACCATATCCCAATATGAAAATGTTTGAAGAGCTCATCCATAAATGTGGCATAGCCATTTCAAAGAATAATTGTTATTTTTCCATTCCTAATTTGTGTGCAACTTGTATTTGTAGAAAGCTTGGTATCCTTATACAATAAGATTCCATTCAAATCAAGTATAAGTACATGTTTTTGTATGATGATTGCTTTTTGTACACTATCTACATATCATAAAAACAAGCAAGAGTGTTGTAAGCTATATCATATAGATAAGTAATTTAAGAAATTTCATGTCAATTGAAATATTATTAATAAATTCCTAATATCTTTTTATGGACTAGATATTGTGTCTTGATTATATATCTCAATCAAAATAGTATCTTGGTTATTTTCTTGTTGGTTCACTTTCCTTTCCTTTTTTAGGTATAAATTCTTGATTCACTTTCATACTATGAAACTCATGAAAAATCACATGATCAATATCTAAAGTATAACAAACCAATATAAGAACTATCAAGTAATATTTCATGATTAAAACTTTCAATAAAACCATGATTTTGGAAGTATGCAATCAATATTAAGACACACTTTTAAATTGCTTAGACAAATCAATATCAATATTAGTATCAAATATTGTTATTAATAAACAAATCAATGTCAATATCAAGGTATGTGGAAGGAGAGGATCTTCTAGAAGAACTAAAATTGCTCAAACAAATTAATTTTTTGTAAATGATCATCTTTTTTCATGAAACTAGTAAGTCAAGCATCTCAAACAGTAGAGAAATAACTAGATGTATATTGACAAGATAAGAGCATATTGATCACTTTAAGAGAATGAAAAACTGTATAAACTAATTTCAATCTTAACCAATGAAACTAGAGTAAGGATGAATGACACACATAAAACTCTTCAAGTCACATTACGTAGATGAACATGAAAAAATATACATTTAAAAAACATAATTTTTATGTATTTTATATCAATCTATCAACTAAGAGTTTTTGAGATGTATTTCTACATCCCATATATCTCGACTCATCAGTCAAAAAATCTCCAAGTCCATACATCAATAGAAAATTATTGAGATGTGATTTTTTGCCTCATGTGTCCATACTCATCAATCAAAAGATCCCTAAGTTCTAATTGCATCTCTATGTTGACACGTGAAGATTTAACAAACAGATTATCTCCAACCCTTTTAAAATGGTACACACTTCCCAATGGTCTACTTTCTCTCACTTCACAAAATAAGTTTTCTAGATGTAGATGCTTCGGATTACAAAAATTTCCACCTTGGACATCTTTGTTGTAAATGTCTTGACTTTTCATTTGAGACGATTGATCTGCAATTTACAATTTATGCTATTATATAAGTTTTGACGGTGCAAACTCAAAGTTATTTTAAATATATGATACATGCTTAGAATTTAACATAATGTGCTACTAAAATAAGTAGTCAATAAGATAACTTTACATACAAAATTAATGAGAGTAAGTATCATACCTTTAGTTGTGGCATCTATTGCAATCAGTGGAGCCTTATCTTCTTTGCATACCTCATTGACCTCATCTAAAAGTACTATATAAACATTATCTTGTTTGTCTTCAATGTCAATTTCATTTGCCTTGTTTTTCAAAGAACCATCAACTACATAATTGTATTGTGTTGTATAAGTGAATGGCTTATGAAAATATACAAAAAGTTATTAAAACATCGGTTTTGATGCTAAGAAAAAATAGTCATAACTAAAGAAAAGAATCTTATTAAACTAAAATTAGTCAATAAGATAACTTTACATACAAAATTAATGAGAGTAAGTATCATACCTTTAGTTGTGGCATCTATTGCAATTGACGGAGCTTTATCTTCTTTGCGTACCTCATTGACCTCATCTAAGAGCACTATATCCATATTATCTTGTTTGTCTTTTAATATCCATTTCATTTTCCTTGTTTTTCAAAGAACCATCAACTACATAATTGTATTGTGTTAAATAAGTGAATGGCATATGAAAATATACACAAAGTTATTAAAACATTGGTTTTAATGCAAAGAAAAAATAGTCATAACTAAAGAAAAGAGTCTTATTAAACTAATGAAAAGATTAACTTAGCTTACCTAGCTTTCCTATTCATCCCAAACCTATTGGATAATATGAATGCAAATTGGTATGAAAATCTGCTTGGACAACATTTTCAACCATTTGATATCCTTCAACCTTGTCATTATTCTTCTCTCCACTTTTTGGGTCTATATCACCTAGAGTACAAGCTCACATTACTAAAATCATGCATTTAAACTTTAAGATATCAAAACCTAAAAAGCCTTAATTTTGAAAATTATTTCATTTGGACTATTATCATCTCACTATTAGCACAATAACCTTTGATATAAAAACAACATAAATTAAAAGATTTACACATCTGCATTGTCAACATGAGCTTCGTGTTGTACATCGTTGTCTTGTTGCTTATATCTTTCTTGATCTCTATTAGTTTCTTGATCATCTTCTGCCTGTTCTTTGTTTTCATTCTCCTCTTTATGACTTCCTTGGCCATCTTCTCCATCTTTGTCTTTATCATCCTCTTCTCCATTGTTATCTTCATCTTCATCACCACCACCCTTCTCATCATCCTCATCATCTTCATCCTCGTCCTCTTCACTTGTTTACATTTCTATTGGTAGATCATTCAAAGCTTGGTGCTCCTCTTCATTTAGATTCTCATGCTCCACATCTTTGTTGAAAAGTGAGAACCATTCGCTTAATGACTTGTCTTCCTCTACAAGTTGAGAACAAGCATGCTCTAGATCTTGCACATCACTTGCATTTGTGGTGAGTGCCAAGCACTTTCGATGACAAAGAAGACTTTCCATAAGGACATTTCCTCCAGAGAACACATCCACCACAAATCTATGAGCTAGACAAAGCCCCTCAATCAATGAAGAGATAAAGTCATGATCAATTAAGGAGTTTTTGTGTTGTTGCTTCTTCTTTACATCTAGAGTAGATGAAAAGCTCCATGATATGGTCACTTTACTTTCCTTCAACCTATGAAGTGTCTCAAAGTGTTGAACTTTACTTATAAAAATCACCACAACAGCAACAGAGAGGGATCTATCCATCCAACTCTTAACATTTTTTAATTAATAGCACGTATCTCGTGGTGAAAATTTTGTGCCACCCTAGCCACAGCTTGTAACAAGTTCCCAATGTGGGTGAATTTTTTTAAATAAGGAGTTGTTTCTATTTTCCATATAAGTATCTAGTATGGCCAAACTAAAAGGTATTTGTTGAATCTTTGAACAACACTCATAAAGTCTATCCTTAACAACATAAAATATAGTCTAAGGAAGCTCTTGTTCTTTTGAAACTACACTAGTAGCTTTCATGTATAAGTAATGCAAAAAAGAGATAATGGATTGAGGTAAATGTGGTGTAACCTTTGTTCTATTTAACTTTTCCTTCACCCAATCTTGTGACCATGAATAGAGCATGCTATATTCTATATCCCTAATGCTATACTCATTGCATATTATTTTCCAATCATTCCTTTGAGATCTTAGATCAAAATAGAAATCAATTATAGCCTCCTTTAGTACATAGTTGATCTTCATGTCCTTGGCCTTCTCCTCCATATATCAACCAGTCCTTCCACTTTCTTTTCTCTTTTTCAACAGAACAGTACCTGCAAGGATTTTCTCTTGTAAATCTCTCACCTCATCAGGTTTCAAGCTTGCAATGCATCTAAACATTGTAGGCCCCAAGGTGACTGTTCCTGAAGCCTATTGAAGTTGACCATCCTTGAGAGTAGTCTTTCTTGAAGCAATTCCTTTTGGATTAATCACATCTCCCTTTGCGTTCGGAAGACATCCATGTGCATAACGCTTCATAATTAGAAGCCAATTTTTAAATATAACATCATTACAAAGAAAAAGATGACTATCCAGTTTCAAAAATTCCTTTTGCAAGGTTAATTCAATTGTCTCCAAGAAATTATGTTTTAAGCAAACACAAATAAAGTATGATTCAATAATCAAGTACATACTATTGCACAATAGAATCAAGGAATGCAGGCTCAATTTAAATAAAAAATTAAGACTCTTATAGCTAATTAGAAAAAAATACATAGATAAAGTATTATTTATTATATTGAGTGCATAAAAGTAAGGAAACATTTACATACCTCCCATTGCCGACTTCTTTTCTTAGTGACATTCACTCCTAGTTTGGGCTTCTCCGGTCTACCATTTGCAATCCACTAAGTCCTCACTTGATATAATTGATCATAGAAAGGCTCTTTTTGCATGGATTTGCCAAAAGCAAGATTTGCATCCCTTGATATTTCTTGAGTTGTGATTGGGGAACATTTAACGATGATCTTTTCCCTTTTATACCTATATGCCTACTTGCGTGCAACTGCTTTTGGAAGATCAGATAATTGTAAATGCTTTGCAAGTCTAATTGAATGATGACGAGAAATTATCCAATAGCTTGCACTACATATATCTTCATGAGTAAATATCTCAACTGGCAAGTTTGTATTCGAGTGAAAGCATGGTAAGGTGGTACTGAACTAGGTTGTCCGGGACATGACTAAAAAAAGGTGATACTAGTTGTAGATAGGTTTATTTTTCAAGGTTTATGAATAAAGCTTTGCCACCTTGGAAATTTATTTTCCTGTTTTTTTTATAAATGTGCATCACTCCACTTAGGTGACTCTTTGTAACTGTTTGTTAGTGGCCCTGGCCCACTAATGATGTCAAGTTACTCTCTCTCTCTCTCTCTCTCTCTCTCTCTCTCTCTCTCTCTCTCTGTCTGTTTAGCCTGCAGTCCTCCTCTCTCTTTTGCATATCTTCTTGCCAATTGGATGCACTCACACACACACACTCTGTGTGTGTGTGTGTGTGTGTGTGTGTGTGTGTGTGTGTGCGCGCGCGCGCGCGCGCATGCGTGCATGTGCGCGTGCGTGCGTGCGTGCATGTGTGTGTGTAGTCCCTCTATCTCTTCTGCATATCTGCTTGGAAAGCCAGTTGACTGTGAGGATCCTTCTCTCCCTGTAATCACAGAAATGCTTAATACTCTACAAAAAGAGGGAGTTCAGCTCGAGCCTTGTCAGGAGTGCATCACCTTGGCACAGACTAGATGAATTCAAGGGGCGCTATTGCCACAAATGCATCTATTGATGCTCATTAGGAGGCACCACTCACAACAGAGCAGGACTGTGGGAATCGGCAAATGTCAGAGAATGTTTGGACAAGACAATACGAAATGCATCACCTTGGCACAGAGCATATGTATTCAACGGGCCTACTTGGCACAAATGCATTTGTTGATGCTCATTAAGAGGCACTACTCACAGCAGAGCAGTGCTGTGGGAATCACCAAATGTTAGAGCATGCTTGGATAAGAGGAGGGTGGCTAGAAATGTAGCCAGCTTTTTTTGCCAAAGAGACTTTTGGTATGGATGAAGCAATAGTGAAGGATATTTTTAGCCACTTTTACCTTCTACCATCAATCAAAAAATTCACACATTTGATGCATGGATTGGAGGCCAAAGCAAAAGAGGTGCTTGTTTCGAGAATGCGGTGTACCTTGAACTCAATAAAGCAACATAGGTCTACAAGTGAACTATTTGTCAAAAGGTCCAGCATGCTGATGCTAATGAATGCACCCCCATATGATACCACAGGGCCTCCTCTAAGTATTCGAGCAACATCCCGAGTTTGAAGGTACATCCCAAGAATCTTTATGGAGCAAGAACAAGGTTGGCTGCCGATCTTCATTGGGATGCATGCAAAAGAAAATGACAAAAAATCATCATCACCAGTGAGGTAAAGGAGTTAGTTTTCCAATATCGGGCTGCAAACACACGAGTCTCTCTAAACAAGAAGGATGTATGCAGAAAGTGCATGTAAAACATATAATTCACCATCTCGAGATGTCTCAAGTAAGTCTTGACTATGTTAGTGATTGAAATTTCCAAGTGATCAGATATGTTTTTTTAAATGGGTTGCCTATATTTAATTATGTTTCAAAGTGTGGTATATACATAATCTCCATAAGCATCATCTTGCCTTCATATAGCAAAAAAATCTAATGATTTCTTGGCGGTTAGTAGAATGCATGTGTTCTTGTTTGGGCATCAAGAAGTGTACGTGCCTAGTGACTGCCTAGTCATCTGGTAGATTTTCAGGTGATGAATCGACTAATTAGATAGACTTCTAGTTAAATAACTGATGCCAGGATGCATATTTCACGATAGATTCCGTGCCACGGTGGATTCCGTGAGGTTTTACGGTGGATTCCGTAAACTTTGATGACCGGGGCTCATACAAAAAGTGGATTCTTTGTGCGAGAAGTTGATGGGGACGCCTATCCTTTTCGGGCGTTTCATTAATTTAGTGTGTACATGGGTGATTCCATAGCGGGTAATTCCGCAAAATACATATTAAATTAATAAACGTTTATGAGTTTAGAGTGCGCACTCGTAATAAATTAAGGTTAGGATTTATTTCTAACCAGTTGATTTATTTATGTAGCTGAAGACTGCTAGGTATTCACTTTTGTCGGTTTAATTGTATTATTTTACTAACGATTATGAATGCTTCAGTTGATGTGTAGAGATAGCAGCAGTGGCGGAGGAAAGCATTGGAGGATAGTGAGTATTTGAGTTATCACTTATATTTTGATGGGCGCATACCTTAGGCATGGCGCCTATATTTTGTCGCGCCTATTTATTGAGGTGTTGGATATTTATTTATTATTTTGTATGCGCATGGGCGCACGATTATGATATTTGTATTTGGACATTGTATTGGGTATGCCTGACTCTTTTGGCGCCCGCCCATTAGCTTTATTTCTATTTTGTGCTAAAGCAAACTCAAAAGCCAAAAGCGTGCTATTTTGTAATTTGGGCTATTATTTGAGCTTGAAGATTATTAATACATAAAATACATGCTTTGTGGAGCGCTCACACAAGGCATGGGGGGAGATTGCACCCAATTGGTCTCTTGTTCATGTCATGCAAGCTTTTTACCTTAAGTTTTGTGCAAAAAGTAGAGTTCTTTTGTTCTTGGGGACCTTCCGGCATTCACTACACGAGCATACGGCATCTAATCTGTGCACCAGTGGTATCAGAGCGAAGCTGAGATCGAGAGCTTCCAATCACTACCCATCTTGTGCGAAGGCGGAGCTCCTGGAACGATCGAGCTCTACGGTCAATCTCATCGCGAACGATCGATACGGGTGGATTCCTGGCGGTTAAAAACCTCTATTTCCAACCTCTGATCACGAAGGACTAGCCTGCAACGGCGGCGGACCACTCCTACATCCTCTTCTACAAGTCGTGGATACATAAAGATAAGCCATATCTTTTCTTAAGCTTCAAAGCTTAAGTTTTAAAGTTTTAAAGCTTAGCTTAACTTGAAGCTTTAAAAACGCTTCAAATTGTTGATCAACGGCGGCGGCAGGACGTTCAAGGCGCCGAAAATTCCACCGCATATTCATGTGCTAAAAGTCAATGATTTGCTAAGAAGCTTAAAGCTTCTTAATACTCTAAGTCTACTAAGGCTCCTCAACTACTCAAGTTCAAAGTTACTTATCCTGCGAGTTCTATTAGTCAACAGTCATGTAAATCTACCAAGTTGATCAAGTTTCGTAAGTCTGCAACTCTGCAAGTCTATCAAGTAACCTGAAGTCAGAATTGACTTGTGTCCAAAACTCCTATAAGGATTGTTCCTACGCAGAAGTTCCAAACTGCAAACTTGTTCTCTGGAAGGTACTATTCGTATACGCAGACTTGCTGAACCAGTTTCAGCACACGCAGAAGGTCAAAACGCAAATTTTTCAAAGATTACAAATTTCGCAATAGCCAAAGACAAAGATTGTGAAAGCCACATACAAAAATATATAAGCCTTGTATACCCGAACTTGAGCTATGCTCATCCCGCTAATTAGATTTTGAGAGTGTGAGGTCTTTTGAAGTTTTGCAGGATGACGGAACTACATATGGATGATTTAATCTGAAGGCGATCTTGCTGAACCTACGATGGAGCAAAAGCTAGATTTAATTATGATGCAGTTGGATGAAGAACGAAGAGCTCGGCAAGCATTGCAAGTTCAATTGGCTAATTTACAAAGATCGACTACCAACAAAGAGGAACCACAATCTGAAGATCTTATCCGATGTACCATCGATGCGACTCTCAAAGCTCAATCCATCCGCAAAGAAACAAATATAAGTAAAAGAAATTTCAAATTCCGTACTTTCAATGGCACACTCGAGAGGGAAAAACTGTTCTTGCATTCATCAATCAGTTTGATGATTACTTTCATGAGGAAACATACGCAGAAAAAGATAAAATTAAGTATGTCACTAATCATTTAGTGGATAGAGCATCTCTTTGGTGGACCGTAGTTCGTAAGAGCATAGATTGTCCCACTACCTGGGAGAGTTTCAAGAAGAAGTTTATGTAGAATTTTCTTCCTCCACAATTCCATGAAAAAGCCATAAAGCAATGGGACCTTCTTCAGCAAAGAGATCGTGAGCCTATTTCTCAGTACACCGAACACTTTTGGAATGCATTACTCCAGTTACGCATGCTTGAAGACGTACTTGAAGCGACACACAAGCGCAAGTATATGTCTGGATTACTTGGGCATTACTACGTTGAAGTCAATATGTTCAAGCTTGGAACTCTTAAAGACGCAATCTCTTTAGCTCATGACACTGAAGACAAGCTTCGAGAAAGAGACAAGCGTCCACAACAATTTCAAGCCAATGGTAACTATGGATCTAAGCAATTCAATTCAAATTTTAGAAGATTTAATCAAGGTCGATTTCCTTCATCATCTTTCCGTAAGACTTGGGCAAAACCACCTGCTTTACCATCCAATACCAATCAAAACCCCAAGCCAATTTCACAGCCAAATCCTAATATTCCTAGACTTCCTGCCATTGCAAGCAATGTATCTAAAGCCAAACCTATAGTGTGTTACAAATGCCACCAACCTGGACATCTAGCAGCCAATTGTCAATCGAAAAAGCAACCTGTCCATATCAACTACCTTGGAGCAATGGAAGATGAAAAACATGAAAAAATGCCTGATTTCACTGAAGATGAAGACGACATTGCTACTCCTTCGGATACTTTGCCAAGTATGCAAACTCCACATTCTTTATTGACAATGAAATGTTTAGTGCATGAAAAAAAAAAGATTATTTTGCATGATGATGGTAGCACTCATGATTTTATTTCTGCAAAGTTAGTGAAGGAATTGAAATTACAAACTGTTCCTATGCATTATCGCATTAAAGCAGCATTTTTAGGCCCAAGGTATAATGGAACACAAGAGGTGCATGATTTAGAAATTCAAATTGGTGAATATATTGAAAGAATGAATTTTCTAGTTGTACCATTACATTCCAATGATATTATTTTAGGTATGCCTTGGTGTCATCAGCATAACCCTGATATAGATTATTCCATGCATTCAATTAATATTCATTTTCAAGGAAAACATATTACATTGTATGGTATACATGCATCTAATGCTTTTGCACTGCTTTCTCATACTCAAGCTAAACGTGTATTACGCAAAAGTAATAAATCTTATCTAATTTGGGTGAATGAACTGCAAGTTAAAGAAAAACATATGCATCCTAGGCATAAAGAATTTTTTGCACAATTTAAAGACTGTTTTGCAAAAGATCTACCACCTGGTTTACCTCTTTCACGTCCCAAAGACCACAAAATAGATTTGATTCCTGGTACACAACCACCTTGTAAAGCACCATATAGGCATAACCAGATAGAGCAAAAAGAAATTCAAAATCAAGTTGAGGAATTACTAAATAGAGGATTGATTAGACCTAATAGTTCTCCATTTGGTGCACTTGTTTTGTTGGTAAAGAAGAATAATAATACTTATCGTATGTGCATTGACTATCAAGCTTTAAATAAGATCACTGTAAAGAATAGATATCCAATTCCTAGAGTTGATGACCTTATGGATAAACTGCAAGGTTCTACCATATTTAGTAAAATAGATCTTAAATCTGTTATCATCAGGTGAGATTAGATAAGTCTGACATATTCAAAACTGCATTTAGAACACAATTTGGTCATTATGATTTTTTAGTGATGCCTTTTGGATTGACTAATGCACCTGCTACATTTAGTAGAATGATGAATCGTATATTTTTGAAATATCAGCATTGTGTTATTGTATTCTTTGATGATATCTTGGTGTTTAGTCAAAATGAGAAAGAATATTATGAACATATGTCCTTGGTTTTCAAGTTGTTGAAAGATAATCAACTGTATGCTAATCCAGAAAAGAGTGAGTTCTTTAAAATAGAAATTGAATATTTAGGTCATATTGTATCATCAGATGGTATTAAGGTTGACCCTAAGAAGATAGAAGCAATATTGAACTGGCATATACCTAAAAATGTGCATGAGTTACGATCTTTTCTAGGTCTTGCTAGTTTTTACAGAAAATTTGTGCGAAATTTTTCATTACTTGCTTTGCCTTTGACTAAAATTTAAAGAAATGTATTGTTTATCATTGGTCTGCTAATCAACAGAAATCCTTTGAATTATTAAAACATGCATTAACCCATGCTCCTGTATTACAACTACCTGATTTTAATAGCCCGTTCTTTTTAGTAGTTACTGATGCTAGCGGATCTGGAATAGGAGCCGTACTTATGCAAGATAATCATCCCATAGCCTATTCTAGTTGTAAACTGAAACCCTCCGAACTTAAATATTCCACATATGATAAAGAATTATTAGATGTGGTATAAGCTTTAAGACAATGGAAACATTACTTAATGGGTTCTGAGTTTATGATTAAGGTTGATCAACAAAGTATTAGATATTTACTTAGCCAATCTCAAATATCTGACCGACATATCAAATGGGCAGCCTTTATTCAGAGTTTTCATCCGATTATCCAATATCAACCAGGTAAAGAAAATGTAGTGGCCAATGCATTAAGTAGAAGATCTACCATTTATAATATTTATGTTATATCATTTGATTCTCTATCTCCTATGAAAGATACTTATCATCAGGACATTACTTTTCATGCTGATTGGAATAAATTAGTTGGAAATAACTGAATTCCTATTGATTCACTGTCTTATAATGATGGATTCATGTTTTATGAAAAGAGATTATGTGTTACAGTTCCATTTAGATCTTTTGTTTTGAATGAGATTCATTGTCCTCCATACCAAGGTCATAGAGGTATCATATCTACTTTACGTACATTAACTGAAGATTTTTATTGGCCACATATAGACACTGATGTATCTAACTTTATTTCTGAATGTTTGATTTATTAAAGAGTTAAGAGACATCATGGTAAACATTATGGATTACTTATACCTTTATCTATTCCATCAAGACCATAGGAACATATTTCTATGGATTTTATTACTAGTTTACCTAATACTAAATCCAACCATGACATGATCTAGACTGTAGTAGACATGTTTAGTAAACAAGCATATTTCATTCCATGTAAGAAAACTTTAACAGCATCTCAGGCAGCACAATTGTTTTTGAAAACTGTTTTCACTAATCATGGATTACCAAAAGTTATTATTTCTGATCATGATTCTAGATTTTGTAATAACTTTTAGATTACTTTGTTTGCTAACCTAGGAACAAAGATTGATTTTTCATTTGCATTTCATCCTGAAACTAATGGACAAACAGAAGCCACTAACAGTACTATTTTAAATCTTTTACGTGCTTACACTATTTCTAAACCACAGACATGGAACACACATTTGTATTTACTACAATTTGCATATAACAATACACCACACACATCTACAAAGAAAGCACCGTTTGAAGTGATTTATGGTTATAGATTGTCTACACCTGTTGCATCTTTATCAAATAGAATTCAGAGTGCTGATGATATTGCTACTATGCACGCTACTATTTTTGATGAGGTTAAAGACATGATTGCCAAAGCCCAACAATCATATACCAAACAAGCCAATAAGAAAAGACAAGCAATGAATTTCAAAGTTGATGACTATGTTTGGTTGAGAATAGAAAAACGTAGATTACAAAGTGTAGATAAACATCCAGTTGTGAAATTAGCACCTAGATTTTATGGACCATTTAAGATCATTCATAAAATCAATGACAATGCATTTAAGTTAGAATTACCACCTCACTCGAAAATTCACAACACATTTCACATTAGTTTATTATGACCCTTTAGATGCCAATTACTTGTACACCCTGTTTATGAAAACCCACCTTTGTTAGATGAAGAGACTGAAATACTTGAACCTGAAGCTATCATAGATGCTGACTTTATGACAACTAGAACTGGCCGAAGATATTCTAGATATTTAGTCAAGTTTAAAAACCATCTTGTAGAAGAATCCCAATGGATGCACGCTAGAGACTTAAATGCTTTCCCCACTCTGTTAGCTCCACATTGAGCTAATAGCAATTGAGGTCAATTGCTATCCCACCCCGGGGGTATGATGCCAGGAGGCATATTTCACGGTGGATTACGTGCCATGGTGGATTCCGTGAGGTTTTACGGTGGATTCCGTAAACTTTGATGACCGGGGCTCATACACAAAGTGGATTCTTTGTGCGAGAAGTTGATGGAGACGCCTATCCTTTTCGGGTGTTTCATTAATTTAGTGTGTACATGGGTGATTCCATAGCGGGTGATTCCGTAAAATACATATTAAATTAATAAACATTTATGAGTTTAGAGTGCACACTCGTAATAAATTAAGGTTAGGATTGATTTCTAACCAGTTGATTTATTTATGTAGCTGAAGACTGCTAGGTATTTACTTTTATCGATTTAATTGTATTATTTTACTAACGATTGTGAATGCTTCAGTTGCTGTGTAGAGATAGCAGCAGTGGCGGAGGAAAGCATTGGAGGATAGCGAGTATTTGAGTTATCACTTATATTTTGATGGGCGCATACCTTAGGCATGGCGCCTATATTTTGTCGCGCCTATTTATTGAGGTGTTGGATATTTATTTATTATTTTGTATGCGCATGGGCGCACGATTATGATATTTGTATTTGGGCATTGTATTAGGTATGCCTAACTCTTTGGGCGCCCGCCCATTAGCTTTACTTCTATTTTGTGCTAAAGCAAACTCAAAAGTCAAAAGCGTGATATTTTGTAATTTGGGCTATTATTTGAGCTTGAAGATGATTAATACATAAAATACATGCTTTGTGGAGCGCTCACATAAGGCATGGGGGGAGATTACACCCAATTATTGGTCTCTTGTTCATGTCGTGCAAGCTTTTTACCTTGAGTTTTGTGCAGAAAGTAGAGTTCTTTTGTTCTTGGGGATCTTCCGACATTCACTACGCGAGCATATGGCATCCGATCTGCGCATCAATAACTGCCTGGGGATCTAGTCAATTCACTTGTAGGTTAATACCTCGCTTGGTGGCTACAATTCTAATTGTGCACTGTTAGTTTGGTTTACAGTTGTTGGATGAGCAACCTAGGTGGCCATTCTTCCAAGTGTGAACCTAGCTAGATAGCCAGTTACTAGTTCGATGAAGAACAACTAGCTACCTTGCTAGCATTCTAGATGCTTGGACTATTTGGGTGGCTTCTCAATGGTTTTCAGGTTGAGGGCTACTTAGGTTGTTGATTAGGGGATGGCTATGTCAGGAGATGATTGGTCCAACAACTACTTTGTTAGTCATGGGAAGCTCAAGCCAGGGATGCTTGGTTAAAGTACTAACTAGTTAGTCAAGGGATGCTAAGGCAGAGGATGGGAACCACCTAGTTAGTTAGGGGATGCTTGGTTCAACAACTACCTAGTTAATCAGGTGATTCTTGGTTCAGGAACTACCTAAGTAGTCAAGGGATGCTTGGATCAAGGATCGCAACTACCTAGATAGTCAGGTGCAGCTTGTTTCAAGAACTATGTAGTTAGACATGGGATACCTAGGTCAGGGATGCTTGGTTAAGGTACTACCTAATTAGTCAAAGGATGCTTAGGCAAGGGGATGGAAACTACATAGTTAGTTAGGGGATGCTTGGTTCAAGAACTACCTAGTGAGTCAGGGGTGCCTCTTTTAGGAACTACCTAGTTGCTTAGGGGATACTTAGGTCAGGAACTATGTTTTAGGAACTACCTAGTTAGTCAGGGGATGCTTAGGTCAAGAACTATGTTTTAGGAACTACCTAGTTAGTCAAGGGATGCTTTGTCAGTAGTTAGTCAGGGGCAACTTGTTTCAAGAACTACTTACTTAGCCATGGGATGCTTGGTTAAGGTGCTATCTAATTAGTCAGGGGATTCTTAGGGCAGGGGATGGAAACCACCTAGATAGTCAACGGATGGTTTAGGGACTACCTAGTTAGTTAGGAGTTTCTTAAGACAGGGGTGCTTGTTTCAGGAACTACCTAGTTAGTCAAGGGATGCTTTGTTAGTAGCTAGTCAGGGGATGCTTAGGTCTCAAAAACTATGTTCCAGGAACTACCTAGTTAGTCATGAGATTCTATAGTCAAGGGTGCTTGTTTCGGGAACTACCTAGTTAGTCGGTAGATGCTTTGTCAGTAGAGCTAGTCAAGGGAAGCTCGTTTCAGGAGCCTAGTTAATCAAGGGATGCTTAGCTCACCAAAACACATTGAGAACTGACTAGATATGTGTTGTTTGTTGCTTTCTTGACAATGCATACACTTTTTCCACTTGTATTTTTCTCATCTAATTTTTTTTATCATTTTCCCTACATGTGGAGTTGTTTATACAATTTAAAAGGGAACATCCAGAGGTCCTTATACAGCAGAGGGGTTTCGAAAAGTTGAAGCCCTATTTTGTGCGCAAGTTGAAGGATAGAATTACATGTTATTGCATTCAACATGTCCAAATTTTGTTCTTGAGAGATGCTTTTAGCCAGCTACATCAGTCACGAACAGGTTTCCATGGGAAACAATGCTGCTGCAGTTGTCAGATTTACAAATTTGTTGAGGTTGGTTCTTGCAGTGCAAACACACTCAAATTCAGCTCAGCATCACCCAAACATGGGAGAGCTTGCTTTGTGCTTGAGCTGAAAACTTTGCTTACCATGCATACAAGTGTTTGCAAGGCAAATGTTCAAAATGTGGCGTACGAAATCTACCGTGTTGTCCACGTGAGGTGGAGAAAGAATCAAAATATGTCACAGTTAAAATATTCGAAGATGTTGATGTTGGGGTTAACAAGAAGGAAAAGAAAAATAAGAGAAAAATTCTTAGTTATAGGGAGATGAGCTATAGTCGATTAATAACAATGTATAGAATGCACTTGCAAAAGTTTATTGTTCACAACTTCACTACCAAGTGGCAAGCAAATCAGTTCAAACCGTGTGTGCAAACATTCAACGAGGAGGTAGTTGTGTCTGTCATAGACTTTGTAGAGAATTACACTTTTCAGGAATAGAATGAGATATGATGCATTGGCACTCCAGCCAAGTTACAATTTTGGTTCTCATTATGTACTTTTAGAGGGCTGGCACAATTCAAAAGACTCTTCATTTTTTAATCTCGGATGATAGGACCCACGATACAATCATCCAATTGCTTCATCAGCCAACCATAATGATATGACCCACGATATCATGTGCTTGAGCCTCTGCTAGAAGACAGTGAGGTTGACTTTGAGGATGATGATGAGCCTTTGTATGAAGGACACCATGACATCTTTTCTAATGCTTTGGAGATTGGAGACAAATTTGCAGTTTTTGCAGAGGAGAACAATGAGGAAGGATTGGATTTTTATCTATTGAAGTATATCTCACCAAAGGAGCATATCCGCAATGCAATGATAGACAGTTGTGGAAATGAGATTGTTGCAAATACTTATGTGATCAGAGGACATCGGTACAGACAAGTGGATGGTGTCTCCTTCAGGTTAATGGATCTGCATGAAGAAACTTTGATATACATGCATCTAGTACATGCCATCAAGTTTCCAATGGAATTGATTGATGCAAGGATGAAGTGCTACATGATGTCCGTAGACGTATATGAAGCAATTTATAACAGCATGCCATATGATGTGTAATTCTCGTTGTGAATGGCGACGACATTGATGCATGATGATGTCGGGTAAAGGTTTGTGTTCTTAAAGTACTAACCGCTCTTATTTTCATTCATTTGCCTTTAATGAAAGTGTGTTCATAATGTGCTAGCTATCTATCTCATTTTCATTAATTGGCCTCCTGTAATGAAACAACTTTGCACAGCAATGCACATTTTCATTGATTTGTAAGTACAGTTTATACACTTGACGGCATTGCTTACAATAGAGTTTATGTGGCACAAGCCTAGGCTATGGTCTGTCAGCTGCCATATAGAAAAAAAATAGACAATGCTGCATGGTATCATTGAAGATGAGCAAGTACACCACAAAGAAGGGGCTAAACTCTATGTGGAGGTCATGTGCTATCCAGCTGCTTTCTTGCATTTCATGGACTGTATATATATGTGCAAATACATAAGACACTAAGGTTGTGAGTTGTATATACATATCAATCACTGTCTAACAATTTTCTTGCATTTTCAGAATATTCTTTATGCCACCTGTCTATCACCCCGACACTCTCACGGTCACAAGGATGCCGCAATCGGCAATCTGTTGCATACTCTAGCCGATTCAGAGCCACAAGCTAGTTGCACAACCACTGACATACATCCCTTAATGTTAGGTACTTTGAAATCTCGTCCGGTTTTTTGTCTTCAAACTTTTTAACGATGGCACAAGTTCCAGGAGAATTGTGTATACACTTGTACTCACTATCATCTACGAGCATTGTGTTTGCAGGTGTGTACTCAGGCTGGTCATCCCAAAGTATTTGCAGGACCTTGTAAAGCACTGGCTTATTTTGATATGCTGTCTCAATCTCAAACCTTTTCTCAACCGTGCAACCCTCTTGAGAGTACATCTTAACAAATTTTTCCCAACGGGTGCGGAATGCAGTTTACAGCATGCTCATTGCATTCTCTCGCCTAGCACACGTCCAAACAGATCCAAAAGAATTTTTGCATCCTTTTTTACAACAAGATCCACGCAACGCGCCTCCGCGAGACCATGACCATCTTGAATCCAGGAATTTTTCCTCCATGATGACGGGCTTTCTTTTCATCCACCTTTGCCCAAAGTAAACCGTTAAGATCCAGTATCAAAGCAGGTTTGGCTTCAAACACTAGATTCATGGGGTCCTCCCATGGCCTATGCCATACGTCTTTGATGCTCACAGCAACGAGAGAGTCCAAAGGGTCCAAAACATCATCTTCCATGGACTGTTTCTCGCCATGAACGTCTCCCTGTGCCTTGTTGCAATTGACATGCTCAGCAATGACTTTCTGAGACTCTGCTAAGCCATCCTGATGCTCCAGCACACCTGACCTTGCATGCTGGTTGCGCTGTTACAGTAGTATCTTGACAATCATGCATCCCTTTTCTGCCATCATGTGACAAAGTCTCAAGCATGCCCTCACTGCTATGGTCTTGCATATCATCAGTGGCTGTAACTATTATGTATCCCTTCTCTGCCATGGTCGTGCCCAACATGCAATACATTTTAGCAGGCATACCTTCACTGCCATGGTCGTGCACATCATGCATCCCTTTTCCGCCATAGTCATGCCCATCATGCAGTACATTTTCAGCAGTCATTTTCAGCAGGCATACCTTCAGTGCGACTATCGTGCATCCTTTTTGTGGCATGGTCCTGCCCATCATGCAAAACATTTTTATCCTGCATGCCTTCATGGCAACTATCGTGCCCATCATCAGTGGCTCTAACATCTTGACAGTCATGCATCCCTTCTGCACTGTGGTCTACACGTGCATACTTAGATATTACTTAGTTAGAAGACTACTGATCTGGTTTCTCGTAGCAATGTGTTGATGAAGCAAGGGTTCAATGGGTGAGAAAAATTGTCGATATTGAGGAGAAGTACACTTGAAGGCTTCTTGAGACATCATTGGTGATTTGGACAAGACAATATAGCATAATGAGCTCCTTGATGTCTTATCTTTTGGTAGCTTGTGGCTACTTGTAGTGTTTGAAGAGTACAATATACTTTTCCATTGTCTTTCATGCCTTGCTTATCACTGTTGATTGTGATGGCACTGAGATGGAGTGTAAAAAGAATTGTGCAAGTGGTTCAGGGTGATAGCTCTAACCATAGGCGAGACGAGCTCCCTAGGTATGTCCTGCCCTTGATGTGCCCTGAAGAATTATGGGGGATATACAAAAGGCTAGGGGATTAGGGATGGAGCCAGCCGACCAAGGTCACTGGACGTACTTAATTTGAGAAACCCTAGGTGCGATGATGTGATCGTGCGTGCTTTTTTTTCTCTCTCTTTTTCTCTTTTTTTTCTTTTATTTTCTTGTCTTTCTTTTTTTGTTTTTTTTTTTGTTGGTTGGTAGATAAAATGGATACAATCAATGCCATACATTGAGGCTATTAGCCTTTCATTTGGATTGAGCAATGCCCATCATGCAATAAATTATCACCCGGCATGCCTTCGCTACGACTATCATGCACAACATCATTGAACTGGCTGTCATGCAGTGATTCTGTATCATCCGGGCTATCCTTGCCATGATCCTGTATATCATGGGTTGTGTACTTCTCATGGTTTAAGTCTGAATCGGTGTTAACATGATTGCCATGTCCATCACAATCAACTACAGCCCCCACCGTTTCATTACCAGCATGCGTAGTATTTTGAACATCATTTTCACGAACATCACCACCCATTACATTCTCTGTATGCATCCCATCCGCTGCATGTGCCCTAACCTCATTAGTGTGCATTTTTTCTAATTTATCTTTTGCATCAACAGAGCCAGAAAATCTAACTTGTTTCCTTGACGAGCTGCGAGTCACATGAGGCAGAGCTGTAGACACCAAATTCCACATCCATGAAACAAAATTTACATCAATACAATATCTGAGACAAAAGAACAATCTGAATATTTAGAGAACTGAAATTTACATACAATACAACGTTGGAGACAAAAGAACAATTTGAAGATTCAGAGAAATGAATTTAATATAATACAACTGAGGGCTCTGATTTTCATCTTGGACAGCAATGGTGCAGGCATCACAAATGGTTTATGTCAACTGCATACAAGCTACAGAATACAAAGGACTGGTTTCGAGGCTACATGATACAGCCTGTCACACAGTGTGCACTAATGTTTCTGGGATTTTAGGAGGTAGCACCATGTGCAGAGGTGTTGAACGACACGTGCGACTTCTGTTGGGGGTAAAGGCAACTCCGCCTAGCCGCCCGTGTATTACTATACTAACATAACCTGTCACTGCATACCGCAGGTGGCGGCCGCCCGTCACCATCACTTTATTCTTTATTCTTTTAGTGACAATTTGAATAAAGGAAGGCCCGGTCACACATTGTGACTGTTGGAGTTCCCATTTTGTGTCTCTCTCTTTCTTGCTTTTGCTCTCCCGTCATAGCTCTCGCGTGCAAGCTTCGATCTTTCTCACCTTTCAACTGGTATCAAAGCTCGGCTTCCTGACTCTTGAGCTTGGTCCGTGGTGTCTTCAACTTCCATTCGAATCCCTACTCGCATTGGGTCACCTTCCCGACAGCCATATCCGACTCCTTTGAGCTCCCATCACTCCTCGGCTTCCCGAGCACCTTCCTGGCCCCTTTGGGCACCCTCAAGGCATTCAGACAGAGGTATACACTCTTTCCTTATAGGGGTTTATGCCAGTTACAAGTCTTCATGAGTAGGAGTAGCCACCATTGAAGGTTATTGCTTCATATCTCTACTTGTGGCTTTTAATACCACTTAGGGCTTCACTTGTGCTCCCTTTGGGACCTACTTGAGCCCCTCTTCATTTGGGATGATGTATGGTTCATATATCTTAGTTCATGTTTGATGCTTATGAGATGACTCTTTGACTTGGGTCCCTCTCTTTGTGAGTTGACACCTACTTGTGTCAAGTCTTGGTAGTGGCAGGAATACTTTGCCCCATTGATTGGGGGGTATATCTACTCATCGACAGATGTTTGTATGAAATGTTTGGGAGTTGGATTCATGCTTATCGACTGTCATATGCCTATGTTATGCCCGCATGATGCTAGTTACGGTCTTGGTAGTCTTTAATTGACTTGGGATCCGATTTTGACAGAGTTAGCACTCATTTACTAAAATCTGTAATTTATTACAACAAGCATGTATGTATGGACTGAGATGGATTTTTCATGCTGAAATATTCTGAAATGATGTACTTTTGATAGTACTTGGTGGGCAGCAGCATTGGTTACTCTTTTCTCACTATTTTACCTTCATTTTGGTGATTTTTTTGTCATTTTCTGTAGTAAACACAGCAAGTAGTTTTGAACTGTCTGCAGTGTTACAGCGTGCATTATGGTGAGTTCATCCACCACTGATCATGATATTTTCAACATCACTAAGCTTGATGGTACGAATTACTCTTACTGAAAGAGCCAGATTTGACAAGTCTTCGTGTAGAAATCGTAGATCAAACCACTGAGGTTGAGCGGGCAACAACCTGCAACTATAACAAATGACGAATGGCTTAAGATTGATGAGTTATGCAAGTCCACTATTGTCTTATCTCTCACCGAACAGGTTCATTACAATGTATTTGAGGAAGAACAAAGTGCTTGACAGTTGTGGGATAAAATCAAGAATCTTTATGACAAGAAAAGTTGAGCGAGGCAGATGTATTGGCTGAAGCAGCTTATGGATTTACGCATGAAGGAGAATATGACTATGTCTGCTCACTTGAGCCAATTTCATGCTATACTCAAGAACTTGACTTCGTAGGACATTACTTTTGCTGAGGATGTTACCCCTCTTTTCTTGCTTGGTACTTTTAATAAGTCATGGGATGTATTTCGCACTGCATTATGTGCCTCTGCTGCTACTTTGAAATTACCTAATGTTGAGAGTGCTCTTCTGCAGGAAGAGGTTAACCATAAGAATTTAGATGCCTCTCGTGTGTCACATGCTATGACAGTTAGAGGTAGGAATGATGGATATGAAAAGCATGGCAATGGCAATGGCAGTGGCAGTGCAAGTGACCGTGGACGGGATTCTCAGAAATCTCGGTCTAAGTCTCATGGGAAGTCACGTAGCAAATCCCGTGGCAGGAATGCAGATGTTACTCGTCACCATTGTGGGAAAAAGGGTCATATTAGGCCACAATGCCATAAACTGCACAATGAAAGGCGCAAAGATAAGGAGAAAGAGAAAGTGCAAGATAAGTCTTCTGATCGCAGCATAGTCCCTGCAAAGTCCAGTGTTAAAATTGAAGAGATCAATGTTATGCAGCCCGAGGATGTTGATGATGATTATAACCTTGCAGCTTCATCTAGTGCTTCGCAGATAATAAAGGTACACTCTATGTATGCATAGTATTAGCTCTTGGACTCAAGTGCGTCCTTTCATGTGACACCTTGCTAAGAGTGGTTCCATTCATACCGTATTATTTCAGGTTCTGTGCGCTTGGGTGATGACAGGTCTCTTGACATTGTGGGCATTGGTGATGTTGGGCTGCAGTTTCCTTCTGGTAGCAGTTTTGTTATGCAGGATGTACGTCATGTACCTGCTTTGACACGCAGTCTCATGTCATCTGAACAGCTTGATGACGCAGGTTATCATGTATCTTTTGAAGACTCCGCATATGGAAGATCACTCATAGCAGACTTGTAATTACGAGAGGTGCCAAGGCTGACAGCCTCTACCCCTTGATTGTATCAAATTCTTCCCTTGATCATGTTTTGTCTGTGGGCTCCATCCCACATGTATCTCTTTGGCATGCTCGTTTGGGCCATATGTCTTTGAAGGGAATAAAAATCCTTTCTGGTTTGCAGTACTTACCGCCCCTTGATTATGCATGTTTTGATTCATGTGAACATTGTCTTTATGACAGATAGACTAGGAATACGTATAAAAAGTCTGGTAGGCCACACATGAGTGAGCCCTTGGCATTGGTACATTCAGATGTCTGTGGATCCATGCTTTGTGAGTCTATGGGTGGTGCGAAGTATTTTGAGAGCTGTATTTATAGGGGACCCCGATGCTTGGTCCTTATACATAAAACCTGCTTATTTTTTAATGTCCTTCAGGACCTCACCAACATCTGACTTCGTGGCATAATGTATAGACGCAACTTGGGAGAAGTGGGAATCTGCCATCAACAAATCCTTTATTTGTGTATACAAGATTATGCCCACAATTCAATGTGACTATTTTTATTAGGCTACCTTTTGTAAGATAATCTTTTTCATCGTGAATCGGCTCTCCACTTATGGACTCCCTGTACTTTGAAACATACTCCATGCTTTCTCCTGCAAAAGAAGGAAGCAAATCACAAGTTACAAGTGGCCAAAATAATGAAAAGTAACTGAAAAGAACATATACCTAGCTAACTAGCTAAGTAATCACAAGTTATAAGTGGCCAAAATAATGAAAATTAGATGAGAAGAACGTGTGCCTAGCTAAGTAGCTAAGTAGCAAGAATGCTACCCAAATGGCTGACTATCTAGTCAACAAAGTAACTAGCTTTCTAACTGGCCCAGTAGCTAACTATCTAACAAACTAGACAACCAACAATTTAGCTAACTAACTAGTCAACTGGCTATCTAGCTATCTGCTCTAGCTATCCAACCAACTAGTCAACCACCAAAGTAGGTAACTAACTAGACAACTCGGTATGTAGCTATCTAACTTACCATCTAGCTATCTAACTACACCAGCTAACTAGCTGATTATGTAGTCAATTAGCTAACTAGCTAGCTATCTAGCTATCTAGTCAACTAGTCAACAAAGTAACTGGCTATCTAATTGGTCAACTAGGTAGCTATCCACCAACCAACTAGTCAACCACCAAAGCAGGTAACTAACTAGACAACTCGCTATCTACCTATCTAACTGGCCATCTAGCTCTCTAATTACACTAGCTAACTAGCTGATTAAGTAGGCAAATAGCCAACTAGCTAGCTATCTGACTATCTAGTCAACTAGTCAACAAAGTAACTAGCTATCTAATTGGTCAACCAGGTAGCTATCCAACCAACTGGTCAACCACCAAAGTAGGTAACTAACTAGACAACTGGATATCTACCTATCTATTTATCCATTTAGCTCTCTAACTACACCAGCTAACTAGCTGATTATGTAGTCAACTAGCCAACTAGCTAGCTATCTAACTACGTGGTCGACTAAGTAACTGGCTAGCTAATTGATCAACTAGTTAACTGGCCAAGTAATTAGTCAACTAGGCAACTAGCTTCCTAATTGCTCAACTAGCTAACCATGTAAATCGCTACCCAATAGGCTGACAGCCTAACTAGCTAGTCGAGCACCAAACTACCTAACTAGCTAGTTAAGTGGCCAAGTTAATGGTCAACTAGCTAGCTAGTTAACTAGTCAACTAGCCTACTTACCTAGCCAAAGAGCAATTAATGGTAGATCTAGGCTGAGTCTGCAAAACTTCATTGTTACATGTAGTACTTACTTTTATGAAGCCTAAACCTAGGAGACCGTGGTATTGTTCTCTGCTGATAGAATCCTTTAACCATGTCCGATATCCTTTTATCACACTGTGGGAGCAGACAAGTGTCCCCCGTGTGGCAAAGCACCCCAAAGCAATATAGATGATAGGCATGCTTGCAAGGGAGCATGTACAAACTAATCAGATTGTTATCTTCAAAACCCATACCACACGCTGAGCACTCCAAGACTGAAATGTCGAGGCAGGAGGTAGAATGTGTGACATCAGGCACGGGAAACAAAACTTGCACACTAGGCAAGGAGATGTCTCGTGCGCGGGCCAAAAAATCCAAGTGAATCTTAGCTTTGTGGAGCATCAACTCGCACTGCTTCACCTCCACCTACAAGAAACAAGTATTAGCAATAGATCAGTACTCTACAAGACATGGAAATCGAATAAAAACCAAAGCAATCATAGTTTTGAACATATGATATTTTGCAAGATAGTAGAGAGCTTACCTCTATCTGGCTGACATGCATCTCAATGTCTTCCTCGCCAATCTCTTGAACCATTACATTAACGTTGTCTCTATTACTTTCAATCTGACTTGAAATTTTTTGCTTTTCAGTATCATCTGCACAGGCTGCCAGCCTCAACTCAAGAGCGCTAATTTTTGCGTGAAGCATCTGCACTGCTTTTAAGAAGCCTCCATTGCTATACAACTTACACTTTGAATCTTCATGACATTGCTGTTTTTGCTTCAAATATGCTTGAAGGCGCGAAATCCTATCTATGATCTCTGCACGCAATGCGTCCACCTGTGCAATACATGAATATGGATCGTTATCCACCTTCCTAACATTTGATATGTTGCTGTGGCTGCGAACGTTCACCTGTGGACCTTGCATGAAGCCTTTGTCATCGATGACCACCCTTGATTGCAGCTAGCATCGCTTTTTGCCTTCCATGTCTGTTTTCTTTTGGGACAAGCTGACTAATTCCTCAGCAAAAACTGCCCATGCAATGCGCTGCTTGGTCTTCCCAGTCTTTCCCTTTCGCTCTCCAATCTCCACGGCAATACCTCTTGCAAATGCTATACTGAGCTCCCCATTAATGACATTAACCTCTTGAAACACATGGTTGTACAATGTTTTACCGTGGCTCTTTAGCTCATCACGAATCAAGCGAGCCTTCATTGGACCTTTGCCACTGTAACCTCTTTGAAGACACTCAGCCACAAGTCGTTGTGCACATCACGATCAGAGAGATGGCGCAGATTCAAGCCTTCTAAACTCAAGCCATACTCTTTATGAAATTCTTCTTTTGTGGTACAAAAGGCCACCCGAGGGTTTGACCTGCCCTAAGCTTGGTGCATTGAGTCCGCATTCATTTCTGATTTGATTGCATAGATTGTGTGTGAATCAAGGACCACTGTGGCTATAAACAATGCACCAAAAGACGGAGCAGGGAGGTTGAGCAAAAGTAATAGGGGAAGTAATAGCCCATGAAGATAGGAGAATGTGTACCTGGTTAGAAGCAATAGCACTGGTTAGGAGCCACAGCCACAAGGAGACAATGGAAAACACAACACAAGCAGGGCAGTGATAGTGGACGACATGCGAGGGAGTTGCCAATCTGAAATTCGTTGGGCCACACCACTACTCTGACAGGGGGCATGCATGAACTATCAGCTTTCTTTCTTTTCAAATCTAAGATTTAATCATGATCAAATCTTTTTACTCTCTTCAATGTAAGACCAACTATATAGCACCCTAACTACATAGCTCCCAAAGTGTTCCACCTTAGCATGCTTTCACCCGTTCGGATCAAATGGTATCAAAATACCCATGACCTACTCCACAATTGGATGTTCTATATAATCACTTGTCAATTGTTTTACCCTTTCTTTATTTAATGGTTGATATACATACTTACTTGGTGCCAAAATGCATTTAGTAACATCTATACTAAATATCTCATCGACACAAAAAAAGTAGTTTTTTTTTTTTGTTTTCAAAGGCCTCATTAGCTTTGCTAGACCTTTGATCATTATCCGGAATCTCTTGCACATCCTCATCACCATTCCTAACTACAAGAGCCAATTGTTGAGAAGCCCCACTAGATATTAGTGAAAGGTCCTCAAACCTATCACCATCTACCATTGACATATCTTCTTCCACATTGTTCTCCTTGCTATAATTTGTTTGCTTCTTTGTGCTTGTTTTGGATATACCGCTACCTCTTTTTCTTTGTCATTTTGTACTTCTTTGTTTACCTGTACATGAGACTTTAGGAGTTGTTCACCTTCTTGAATAATGGAACTGCTTTTCTTTTTTTGAGTTGATTTTGAAGTAGATGACATTGCTTCTCCTTTCCCTTTTGCACTTTGAGTGTGATCTTTTGCTTTTAGATTTAAGGCAATCATTATTTGTTCTTTTGCATGAGAAATCCCCTTTACTATTTGACTGCATGAGTGAATACCACATGTTTGTAAGAACTCATAGCTTTCAATTTTCAACCCAGTTTTTCCAAAACTATTTTTCTTTCTCTCTTTACTACCTACCATATCACTGACTTGCCAAGATCAAACAATAGTGACATGGTACACGCATTACTTTTGTCTCCATCATTGGGCAAAAGTGTAAAGGTGATACAAGGTGTTGAAAAATCATCAACATCCTCTTTTGCAACCAAGACAACACCTATGTCTCCATAAAGTGAATTCTTTTCTTTCACAAATAGACGTAAATCACCAAGAAAATCACCAGCATTTCTATAAGTATCAACAAACCAGCTTACATTATCCTTTGATGTGAGAGAAAATTCATTGGTGACCTTCACACGTGGACGCTTGTATTGACACTTTTTGACCACCCTAGCCTCAATGTTCTCAATTGAGAATGCATTTTGTTACTTTCCATATTCTCTCTAGAACATCAAGTAAACAAAAGTGTAAGGTCATATATACGATAAGCTAAACTAGCTTTTAAATTTATATAAAAGAGTAAGACCTAGAAATCTAGCTCTAAAAGCAAAAGAAACTTTATATTAAAACATAGAATTTGTGCATTAGAAGACAATTTAAAATCTTAATCTAAAAACGAAGCCTCTTAATAGAAAGAGGAGGTGTGCCTCATAATAGGAAGAGGAGATGTGTTTCCAAAGGAGGCCTCCTCATAGAGGCACAATTTTGAAATTGAGCCTAGTAAGAGAGTAGTGGGTAGAGGGTCATAGATTAGGAGCCTCAATTTTGAGCCTCATAATAGGAATAGGAGATGTGTTTCTAAAGGATAGCTTCTCATGGAGGCTCAATTTCGAAATTGAGCCTCCTAAGAGAGTAGTGGATAGAGGGCCATTTGTTGAGAGGCTCCTCATTGAGACGCAATTTGAAAATTGAGCCTCCTAAGATATTAGTGGATGAAGCGTAATAAATTGGGAGGTGTGTTTCAAAAGGATGGCCCCTCATGGAGTGTGTTTCTAAAGGATGGCTCCTAATGGATGCTCAATTTTAAAATTGAGCCTTCTAAGAGAGTAGTGGGTTGAGGGTCATTTGTTGGGAGGCTCCTCATTAAGGCTAAAGGATGGCTACTCATGGAGGCTCAATTTTGACGTTGAGCCTCATAAGAGAGTAGTGGGTTAAGGGTCATTTGTTGGGAGTCTCATCATTGAGGCTCAATTTTAAAATTAAGCATCTTATGAGACTAGTGAGTAGAGGGTCATATATCAGGAGTTGTGTTATAAAAGGATGACCCCTCATAGAGTGTATTTCTAAAGGATGGCTGCTCATGGAGGCTAAATTTTGAAATTGAGCCTCCTAAGAGAGTAGTGGGTTGAGGGTCATTCGTTGGTTTTGTTGGGTAAGAAACATGGCTCCTCGTGGAAGCTCAATTTTGAAATTCAGACTCCTAAGAGAGTAGTGCATTAAGGGTCATTTGTTGGGAGGCTACTCATTGAGGCTAAATTTTGAAATTGAGCCTTGTAAGAGACTAGTGAGTAGAGAGTCATAAATTGGGAGGTGTGTTTCAGTAGGATGGCCCCCCATGGAGTGTGTTTCTAAAGGATGGCTCCTCACATGGAGTCAATTTTAAAATTGAGCGTCCTAAGAGAGTAGTGGGTTGAGGGTCATTTGTTGGGTTAGAAACATGGCTCCTCATGGAGACTCAAATTTGAAATTGAGCCTCTTTAGAGAGTAGTGGGTTGAGGATCATTTTTTGGGATGCTACTCATTGAGGCTAAAGGATGGCTCCGCATGGAGGCTCAATTTTGAAATTGAGCCTCCTAAGAGAGTAGTGGATTGAGGTTCATTTATTGGGAGACTCTTCACTGAGGCTCAATTTTCAAATTGAACCTCCTAAGAGAATAATGTGTAGAGGGTCATATATTGAGAGGTGTGTTTCAAAAGAATGACCCCTCATGGAGTGTGTTTCTAAATCATAGCTTCTCATGGATGCTCAATTTTGAAATTGAGCCTCCTAAGAGAGTAGGGACTAGAGGGTCATTTGTTGGGAGGCTCCTCATTGAAGCTGAATTTGGAAATTGAGCCTCCTAAGAGATTATATGGTGGAGGGTCATAAATTGGAAAGTGTGTTTCAAAAGGATGACCCCTCATGGAGTGTGTTTCTGAAGGATGGCTCCTCATGGAGGCTCAATTTTGAAGTTGAGCCTTCTAAGAGAGTATTGGATTGAGGATCATTTGTTGAATTGGAAACATGTTTCCTTGTGAAGGCTCAGTTTTGAAATTCAGCCTCCTAAGAGAGTAGTGGATTGAGGGTGATTTATTGGGAGACTCTTCATTGAGGCTCAATTTTGAAATTGAGCCTCCTAAGAGAATACTGAGTAGAGGATCATATATTGGGAGATGTGTTTCAAAAGAATGTCCCCTCATAGAGTGTATTTCTAAAGCATGGCTTTTCATGGAGGCTCAATTTTGAAATTAAGCCTCCTAAGAGAGTAGTCGGTAGAGGGTCATTTGTTGGCAGGCTTCTCATTGAGACTCAATTTAAAAATTGAGCCTCTTAAGAGATTATTGCATGGAGGTTCATAAATTGAGAGGCGTGTGTTTCTAAAGCATGGCTACTCATAGAGGCTCAATTTTGAAATTGAGCCTCCTAAGAGAGTAGTGGATTTAGGGCCATTTTTGGGAGCCTCCTAAGAGAGTAGTGGATTTAGGGCCATTTTTGGGAGGCTCCTCATCGAGGCTCAATTTCGAAATTGAGCCTTGTAAGAGACTAGTGAGTAGAGAGTCATAAATTGGGTAGGGAGTAGTGGGTAGAGGGTCATTTGCTGGGAAGCTCCTCATTGGAGCTCAATTTTGAAATTGAGCCTCATAAGAGACTAGTGAGTAGAGATTCATAAATTGGGTAGAGAGTAGTGGGTTGAGGGTCATTTGTGGGGAGGCTCCTCATGGAGGGTGAAGGATGGCTCCTCATGGAGGCTCAATTTTGACATTGAGCCTCAAAAGAGAGTAGTGGGTTGGGGATCATTTGTTGGGAGGCTCGTCATTGAGGCTTAATTTTGAAATTGAGCATTCTAAGAGAATACTGAGTAGAGGGTCATGTATTGGGAGGTGTGTTTCAGTGTGTTTCTAAAGGATGGCTCCTCATGGAGGCTCAATTTTGAAATTGAGCCTCCTAATAGAGTAGTGGGTTGAGGATCATTTGTTGGATTGGAAACATAGTTCCTTGTGGAGGCTCAATTTTGAAATTGAGCCTCCTAAGAGAGTAGTGGATTGATGTCATTTTTTATGTAGAATCAATTTTGCTCAATTTTCAAATATAGTTTCCTAAGAGAGTAGTGGGTTGAGGGTCATTTATTGGATTAGAAACATAGCTCCTCATGGAGTCTCACTTTTGAAATTGATTATTCTAATAGAGTAGTGGGTGTAAGGTCATTTATTGGGAGGCTCCTCATTGAGGCTCAATTTTGAAATTGAGCCTCCTAAGAGAGTGTAGTGAGAAGAGAGTCATATATTGGGAGATGTGTTTCTAAAAGTGGGATCTTGGAATTGAGCATTCTAAGAAGAGATTGGGTAGAGGGTCATTTATTGGGAGGCTCCTCCTTGAGGCTTATTTTTGAAATTGAGCCTCCTGAGAAAGTATTGGGTAGAGGGTCATATATTGGGATGTGTATTTCTAAAGTATAGCCTCTCATGGAGTGTGTTTCTAAAGTTGGCCTCTCATGGAGTGTGTTTGTAAAGGATGGCCTCTCATAAAGGTTCAATTTTGAAATTGAGCCTCTCTTTTATAGAAGGTCACCTCATGGAGACTCAATTTTGAAATTTATCTTCTTAAGAATAGAATGCCTCCTAGAGAGTATTGGGTGGAGGGTTATATATCGGGAGGTGTATTTCTAAAGGATGGCCTCTCATGGGAGCTCAATTTTGAAATTGAGCCTCCTAAGAGACTAGTGGGTAAAGGGTCATTTATTGGGAGGCTCCTCATTGAGGCTCAATTTTGAAATTGAGCCTCCTAAGAGTGTGTTTCTAAAGGATGGCTCCTCATGGAGGCTCAATTTTGAACTTGAGTCTCCTAAGAGAGTATTGGGTGGAGGGTTATTTATCATAAGAGACAATCACACTTAGAAAGACATCTCATGTGCAAAATTTAGTCTTTGAGTGTAAGGACTCTTCATAGAGGTTCAATTTTAAAATTGAGCCTACTAACTAAGAGAGGAGTGGATCATCATTTATCATAAAGAGAGAATAGTCTTGAGAGAGGAAGGGGTTGCTCATTCTACACTTAAGTATTATAGGAAGAGAGGAGAGGTATTTTTATCCTACAATTGCCCCTAAAAAGAGAGAATGAGATACTCATTCTACACTTGAGCACAAGAAGAGAGGAGGTGAATTCTTATTCTACTATTCTTGACAAGGAGCATCCTACATCTCTCAATAGCATCAACAAATAATGGAAAACCAAGTGAGTTATATTTTTTATTATTAATGGTTTTTGTATTCAACATTGCATTTAAGTTATTAGGTTACTTGATTTTCATTATGAATGTTAGCATAAGAAGAAAGTACAATGAAGAAAAACAGTTTTCATAAGAGAAAAACCAATTAACTACGCAAAGAAAAAACGACAATAGAAAATCTCAAGGTGAAGAGGCACACCTTATAAGATGATAGGTGATGGAGTTCCCAAAAGCAAGTTATGTGGGTTGGATATCAACCCACAGGCAATAGCAAGCACAAGTAATGATAGATGAAGAGCAACACGAACAACAGCGTGTCTGTTTTGTAGATGGTGATAGGTGAGAGCCAATGGTAATGGTAGATGCAGAAGGAACAGTTTGGTGCAGGGCAGAGTCCTCTCTTATGAAGAGGCGAATGTGGAGATAGCCATAGAAGGGGTGCAACCATGGTAGAGACACAGGTCTATGGCATCATTGAAGTGGGGGGGGGGGGGGGGGGGGTGTAGAGGCATCGTTGAAGCAAGGGCAGCATACCACAACAATGGTCTCCAAGCAAAAAGAGATAGCAAAACAGCATGGATTTTTTATGCCATGTTGTTTAACATTGAAAGTTTGGATTCTGCCTATGTTATTTGGAAGCGACTGGAGGAATTGTATGACCAAAACAGTGCTGCAAGCAAAGTCTATTGGCTGAAAAAACTCATGGATTTGCGCATGAAGGAAGGCACTGCCATGTCTGTCACATTAGTGAGTTTAATTCTATTTTCAAACAGCTTGTCGCCTTGAAGTTCACCATTGATGATGAGTTCAAAGCTACATTTTTGCTATGCACTTTGCTAGAGAGCTGAGTCACTTTTAGGACTGCTATGAGCAATTCTAATGCCATGCTTTTGTATTCATGTGTAGAGAGTTCTCTACTCATGGAAGAAATGAATCAGCAGAACAATGCATCTAACAAGTCTTCCAGTGATAGCAAGGGATGCAGCAAATCCCGTAGCAAGTATGTTGAATGCCATCATTGTGGCAAGAAGGGCCACTTCAAACGTGACTGCTATAAATGGAAGAAAGAGAAAGGAAAGGGAAAGAAGACAGATGAAAGTAAGGAAGAGAAGAAAGAGAGTCAGCCAAAGAAGAGTAGTGTCAAGATCGAAGTTGTAAATGTGGTCATGCTCATGACAGTAATAGTGGAAGTGATGTACTCTTTGTCTCTTCATGCTTTAGTGCACATGCCTTGATTGCAGATACAGAAGATGACATGCATACTTGGATTTTAGATTCAGGTGCTTCTTTTCATGTCACCCCTCACCATGAGTGGTTTTCTGACTATACAGGGGGTCTTGTCTATCTATGGGACAACTATGCATTTGACATTGCAGGTATTGGCAATGTGCAGTTGCAGTTTCAGCATGGTTCTGTCTTCACACTTCAGCATGTACCTCAGCTCAAGAAGAGCGTGATTAGCACAGGGCAGCTAGATGATGATGGATTTTATACCACCTTTGGTGATGGGAAATGGAAGATCTGTAAAGGATCTAGAGTGATTGCCAGAGGTTGTAAAAGTGATACCTTGTATCCTCTCCATGTATCTAGTGTGCGTGACCATGTTGTTGCCGTGACCAAGCAGCCAAGTGTTTCTTTGTGGCATGGCCAGTTGGGACACATGAGTCAAACTGGAATGAAAGTGCTTTCTCGTTTGGGTTACTTACCTCATCTTTGTTATGCTGATTTTGAGCATTGAGATCATTGTGTTTATGGTAAACATGCACAGACGTCTCATAAGAAGTCCCTTTCACTGAAATCTTTGCCTCTAGAGTTAGGACATTTAGATGTATGTCAGATGCCAAGGTTATCTTTAGGGGGAAAGAAATATTTTGTCACATTTGTTGATGATGCTACACGGAAGGTATGGGTTTACCCTATTCATAGCAAGGACGAAGTGCTTGACAAGTTTACAAAATTCTTGGCATTGGTTGAGAATCAGACAAATAAGACACTTAAGTGTCTTTGCTCTGACAATGGTGGGGAGTATGTCTCCAAGGCTTTTCATGCATTTTGTGATAGCAAAGGATAAAGAGGGAGCTCACTGCCCCTCATAATCCACCCCAAAATGGAGTTGCAGAGCGTATGAATTGGACCATATAGGATAAGGTCTGTACTATGCTATCTCATGCTGCATTACCCCATGGCTTTTGGGCAAAGGCTGTTATGATAGCTGTTCACTTGATTAATCGGTCACCGAATAGGTCTTTGGTGGGGCGAAATCCCTCAGGAAGCGTGGTTGGGAAAGCCACCTTCATATGCTCACTTAAAAGTGTTTGGCTGCGAGGGTTTTGTGCACATTCATAAAGAAGAGCACAGCAACGTAGAACCAAAGTCTTGTAAATACATATTCCTAGGATACAGTGACGAGGGTGAGATGGGGTATAGACTTTGGGATCCCGTGAAAATGAAAATAGTATGCAGTAATGATGTTATCTTCCAGGAAGACCGCATGCATAAACAACCCGAAAAGGCTGAGGAGGTTCGTAGGGTTGTATTCCGGGAAGAAATACCTTTTGGACAGCAAAATGTGCTCATTGTACAATAGCAAATACCTATTGTAAATGAACCTGCAAATGTAGAAAATGATGCTGGAAATGACCAGCAAGGTATTGCCCATAATGATGAGCCACTAGATGTGCAGGAACAGCTAGGATAGTCAGCTCTTAATGTTGATTTGCAGGCTGAAATGCCAGGATAGCAAGCTAAAAATGGAAATTTGCAAGCTCAACAGCCAGCAAACAATGATCATTGGGTTAAGAGATCGTCTAGGGCTACTAGACAACCTGACAAATTCGTTTTCCTGGTGCAAACAACATGGTGACAGACTGTGGTGAACCGTCTTGCTTCAATGAATCAATGAACAGATAGGACAGCAAGAAATGATATAAAGCCATGTTGTCAGAGATAGAATCTCTTGAGAAAAATGACACTTGGGACTTGGTGCATTTGCCTAAAGGGCAAAAAATTCTTCCATGCAAATGGGTTTATAAGATGGTCACTTTTGGTTCCTTTCCAAAGTACAAAGCATACTTGGTTGCAAAGGGGTACAAGCAGGAACATGGAGTTGACTTTGATGAGATCCTCTCTCCTGTAGTCAAAATGACCACTTTGTAAACCATTTTGGGCTTGGTTGCAGCTAAGGATATGGAGCTCACACATATGGATATGAAGACTGCATTGTTACATGGTGATCTGCATGAGGACATATACATGCAACAGCCTAAAGATTTTGTGGATAAAGTCAAAGAAAAGATGGTCTATAAGCTAAAACGAAGTTTGTATGGGCTAAAATAGGCACCGAGGGAATGGTATCATAAGTTTAATACTTTCATGCAGTCTCAAGGCTTTTAGAGAAGTCAAGTTGATCACTGTTTGTACACCAAGAAGGCAGCAGATGACAGCCTGATTATCTTGGTTCTGTATGTTGATGACATGCTGATTACTGGCAGGGATACTCATGCTTTGGATTCATTGAAGCAGAATCTACATGGCAGCTTTGACATGAAGGATCTTGGTGATGCAAATCATATTCTTGGGATGCAGATACTCAGAGATAGGTCAAAGGGGTTACTCTACCTATCTCAACAGGAATATGTCTCCAAGGTTTTGCAGCGTTTCAATATGGAGGGGGGGAAAGCTATTGGAGTTCCATTGCCTCCATATGTGAAACTCAATATAGAGGATAGCCCTACATCTGATGATGAGAAGGCTGAAATGGCCAAGATTCCATATGCTTCAACTGTTGGCAGTTTGATGTATGCTATGGTTGCTACACGTCCTAACATTGCCTTTGCAATGGGAGTGGTTAGCAGATACATGGCAAACCCTAGAAAAAAGCATTGGGAAGTAGTGAAAGGTATTATGAGATACCTCAAAGGCACAAAAGATTTGTACATTTGCTTTAGAAAGGAGAAGGCATTTGTTGTTGGCTTTAGGGATGCAAACTATGCTAGATATGCAGGCTGCAGAAAGTCCACTTCAGGGTATGTGTTTACCTTCACAGGAGGAGCAGTCTCTTGGATCTCCAGAGAAGTGTGTTGCATTGTCTACTACAGAGGTAGAGTATGTGGTTGCCACCACTGAAGAGATATAGAGAGAGAGAGATCATAGAGAGAGAGAGAGAGAGTAGGGTGAAGGGAGATTCAGGGAGAGAAGCAAATGAAAGAGAAGGGGTTTGAAAGAATAGAAGATTTAAAAGAAATTGATAAAGGTGAAGCTTGTCACTTTATTTCAGTATCCTGTCATACATGGAAGACAACAACTCATAATCATAGCTCATAATCAAAGTAATCCAAATACATCCAGATAAGGGTGGGTCGATAGCCCAAGACACACTGAGACAAATACATATCATAATCCATGATCCTTGCTGATGTTGCCCATTCATTGCTGTAGATATTCACCTCAAAATTACATGCAACCTTCAAGCTATAGTGGTAGAAACCACTGGAACCAAGACACATATCAAATTCTCCCATCAAATCCCTTTCAAAGCTAAAGAAGCACTTCAGCCCTATTAATAACCGTATATTCTAGCCCTCAATCAAGGCTCCAAAATGTATATAAATCCCATCACAATCCTCTCTAATGAGTCCCCAAGGTTGCCTTGTTTTTTAGGGATTGTATCCAATACATACATCCAATGAAATCTCCTATATACTCTTCCAAACTCAATGGACTGTGGGCTCCCCTACTTATGATAGTTTATAATAGTCTAAAATATCCCATAGACTAAGAAAAATCACACCTTTGGCTGTCCCAAGTGTTGCACGAGTTCGCGAGAGCAAGAATCAAGCTCTAGGCATCAAGGAAAACCCCAAGAAAGAAGATGAAGCAAGAAGAAACCTTGCTGGTCATTTGGCACTTGTCATTGGCGCCTGCAGACCAAGTATGAAGCCCTACATAAACCACAATTTCTCCATTTTTCACCCTGTATACATGAAATCCCATGACCGCTATTAGATACTTTTTGGGGCAGAAAATTTTGAGTGGATCAAGGAGCCTTGGCTCTTGCCAAGTTTTAGATGAGTCACAGATACTTTAAAAAAACATTTACAACCTCATAATGAAGATCCATCATTAGTGACTAACCTATAGAGAGAGAAAAAGAGACAGAGAAAGGGGGAGATAGAGAGAGAAAAAGAGAGAGAGAAAGAGAAAAAAGGGGAGATAGAGAGAGGATGAGATAAAGAGAGAGGACGAGAGAAAAGAGATAGAGAGAGAGAGAGAAAGAGGAGAGAGAAAACAATTTTGAATTTTTCTTTTTTCCTCCTATGCAGGTTTACGTCTTGACTGCTTGATCAGGATGAGTTGAGAGTTCACAGATGAGGAGCTCGATGCATAGTTTGAGCATATGTCACTAGACCAGCTGGCGCATTTGAGAAACAGGGTAGATCAGCACCTGTCTCGGTCTACATCGTCTCGATCTATGAGCTCAACACGATTAGACGCATTGGCCTCTAGCAGGTGCAGCTGCCACTCCAGACTAGCTACAGAGGGCGGCACCTCATGTTCTCACAGACGAGAGAGTGAGGGTAGTAGAGACCGATCATTATACAGAGGCGAAGGTACCCATGCGATCTCTCCACAGTAGGTTTCATGTGAGCGATCACCCAGTCTTGCCCCCACACCTCTAGCTATCGCTCCCCCCATGACGCCGATGTTCACTCAACCGTCCGCTGTCGCCACCCCTTCGCTGCAGGGGACTCCATTGGGTAGATCACTAGAGCACACCCCACGGCGTACACCTAGATGGGACAGGCCCTATACATTACCCACCTCACTAGGCTACTCTTACATTATAGATCAAGAGACAGGGCGTCTACGCATGAATGATGAGGGGAAGAGGGTGATGTCACATATGCACGAGTTGTGTCAACAGGTCCTTCGACACAATGTGCTAGACGATTGGAAGAATGTCCCCCAAGCTAGTAAGGATTACATTGTGGAGACCTTGTATCAAGAGTTTCCACAGCCTTCTAGCAATGATCACTTCTCCAGGGGATGGACGAAGGAAAGTATGTGGGCCTACAATAGCCACAGACGATCCTGTGCCCACACAGCACTCAAGGAGGGAAGGAGACAACCCGAGTGGCTGGACGCAGAGGACTGGAGTAACCTCCAAGAAGAGGTGATATCGACTCCCAACAAGTGGCGACAACAGAGAGAGGCGGCGAGGGCATGATTGGATGTAGGAGCGATACATCATTACGGGAGCAGTGGCCATAGGACTTACTTGGAGGATTTCATAAGTTTTTCTATTTTACAAATTTTAGAACTTACTATCTTTTATATTAGTGTAATTATAAATGAAATTCTAATGTTGGTTTTTAATGTTTTATGATGTAGCATTGCATCATGAATCGCCATCTGACTACGTTGGAGATAGCATATGGAGAGAAGCATGGACTAAACCCCCTCATCGACAAACTCTATACTCGCAGCGGTTTGATATGTATGTTCATTTATATTTATTTGGTTTTTAATGTGTTTTTTTGTTCATCCATATGTTTATGTTTATTTTGTGTTGCAGAATCCCTTCAAGGAGCCACTACATCGCAAGGAGCTATCCGATGGAAAGGATGTGTAGCATATTGTACTTGGGAGAGACGGCATGCACCATATATTGTATAGGGCATTGTGGCCTTCTCACTAGCATTGTAGCAGGATTTTTACGGCTGCAGCCTGTGGTTATACATTATATCCATATTATGATTGTTCTATTACCTTCACACAGTGCAGCTGCGATATGCAGCATTTTGATTATTGTATGCATGTTTTGTACTAGCATCTCATTGATTATTGTATATATGTTTTTCCTCTTGGTCTTGTACAGTTACAAGGTGGCAGGGCTGCAAATGCAGCCCTACCATCCAATTTTTTTTCCTATGTAAGAGTTGCTATTTGTGTTGCTATAAGCACCGCAAATTTTTTGCAATTATCGCTTTTAGCGTCGCTAGCATGGCGACGCTAATAGTGATGTATTCATAGCGACGCACATAGCGATGACGGGGGGGAATTTTTCAATAGACTATTTTCATCGCTATAAACATCGTTATACCCCGTATATATTGTAGTGACTTTTAAAATATTAACTTAGTATACACCATGTAATGTGTGATAGAACTTTCGTCCCACACTTCCACCACGTTTTTGTAGAAGCTATGCATAACATCAATAAATTCTTGTTTATCTCCATTGTCACTACTGAATGCAACTTTTTCCACCCATCATAGTCTTGTGGCCTACAAACTATGACATTCTTTATCATGTGTTGGTGCAACACTTGTCACCCTTTGCAAATTCTTCTTTCTGTCCTTTCCTTCCACCCTCTCTATCAAGCAATATAGGCATAGATATTTTGCATTTGCACCATTGGAGATTCCACACATGCATTTTACATTCTTTAAGTCTCTTGCAAGATGCCATTCAACCAAGTATTGACCATATCCTTTAACTGAGAACATCTTGCCATGTTTTTGGATGATCGATAATGTTTGGAATGCTTGTGTGCATAAAGAACAGTTGTAGCACCTCAAATGTTTCCTTAGGAACTTTAAATACAGCGAGCCACCACACATGGCACTCTTTCAAGCTTTACTCCTTTGACAATCATACTTTTATCTAATCTTATGAAAAATTGTCATTTACCATTACATTCATTAACAAACATATTGTAGTACATTACCATTGCCAATTGCACCTTGTATAAATCTAGATAGTAATTATTGAGTTTGGTGAACTTCACCTCTTATGTATTTTTGGTCCCAATCTTTAGTGTTTTCACGACTTGAACATGCATGGGATCTCCTATCACCTCCAAAACCTTTGCACTAAATTGCCATCAAGCCTCTATTAACTTTGAAGGTTTAGTAAGAGGTATGATTCTATTTCTCTTTAGCACAAGACCAAACCCAGCCTTCATACCCTTGAATATCTTTGAGTAAGTTCTTGTGCTAATACTGGCCCTATCCCAAATGGATTGTGCATCCATAGCTAAGAACTCATTTGGCACATCTTTCAATGTGTACTCAATCACCTTCTCCTTCACATCCTCAAACTTAGGATTGCTCAAAGCATTTTCCAATGTACTTGCCTTTAGCAATCTTCTAATAGATGATCCAAGCTCACCCTCATCTAGATTTTCATTCTAAGTTACCTTGCATGCTTTGATGTGTTGCTTCCACTGGCCGCTATTCAAAATTAACTCATTGATTGGTTTCTTCTTTCTTTTGCGCTCATGTGTTAGCTTGCTATTGATCTTTCTAAGGTCTTCCAATTGTGTCTTTGCCTCCTTATATAAGATACCAATGTCATGGATAGTGTTGTCCTTCATTGTGATAATCTGATTATTTTGTTGAATTATAGTCTCATTCAGCTCCATCACTTGTTCTATGTATTCATTTTACTTATTGCTTGTGTCCCAGTTGTTTGCAGATATATGAATTAATTATATAGAGATACTTATGAGAATATGAGATTTAGTATCAATGGAGGTAGACTAAAGAAAAGCCAAATGACACACTTATATGTTAATAGGAATAAGGCTATTGAGTTTATAGAGATAAACTATAAAGGTATAGGGATGCACAACGATATTAATAGAAATGAGAAGCCTACTTAGCTATCACAGGAGGTAGAGTGGAGATGCACAAAGAGGCACACAAAGGTGTCAAGGGAAAGTAGGTAGCTTAGTGCAGAGAGGGAGGATAGATAGACATTGTACAGTGCACAAACATAGATAGATTGTATATAGTGGTTATGGATGAGTGATTGTGAGCAAGAAAGGTGTAAGTAGTTTACTGTGTTAATGAAGGTTGCATAAACATAGAGAAGAGGTCACAATAGAGCCATGAGAGAGTAAAGAAATGGGGAAAAATAGATCAGAGAGTAGGGATGTCCAAGAGTTTTCGTGTTTTAGAAATTTCAATTTTATCTCCAGACATATTCCCAAAAAATGAAAAAATTGACCAGTAGGATTATTTTTTGACAAAAAGCTAGAATATAAAAAATCCCCAAAATATCTTAAAAGAAACTTTCGAAATTTTATTTTTCTTGTTTTCATGTAAAAAATCAATTACTTTGTATCTACTAATCATTTTGTATTGAAAACCAAGTGCCAAACTCCCATAACTAACTACTTTTTTGTTAGAAAATTTGATTGAAATAGGGGTTTTGAATGAGGAGAGAAAAGGAATTTGAGCAAATCTTTGTGGATAATATAAAAAATAAAAAATAAAATTGCAAAAGTGAGAGAGAATAGGATTATTTTACTATTGTTCTCTCCTCTTTTTCTTGTTTTAAGAAGGAGAGAGGCGAGAGGCTAAAAGGCCCATTTCTGAGTTCATTTTTTTTCTAATGTCAGTGTAAATACTCTTAAGTGGAACGACTTGGTATCGGGGTCCTGTTGGTGGTTTTCCTAGTGTGCTTGGTCATGCTAGTGCCTTAAATGCCATCATTGGTGGTACCATGCCATGCATGGTGGCCATGAAGTAGCTCGTGGAGATCAGTATATGTAAAACTCCTATATCACGTGCGTTCAAGACCTTTGTCTAAAATCCCTTATTTGTGAATTTTTCGAGGGGATATAATGAACCCTTTTTGTAAAAAACACTGTAAACTTTTTGAGATTTTCAAAAGATATATCCTTCTATAAATATATTTATGTAAGCTTTAAGGGATTTCAATATCCTTTTGTTGAACTCACATGATAGACACATTTTTTGTAAAGTGAACCCCTTGAGCAAACTAGTCATAGGATCCAAGAATGGATTTGTTGTTCACGTACATACTGGAAGCTTGACACAAGTTGACGAAGCTAACCTATCTCTTGAGCCTAGTACAAATAATACTAAAGGGAATCCACTTAATAGTGTAAAGAGGTGGTTCACTCATTACTCGCGTTGCCACAAAGTTACCCCATGGATCTAATTTTCATATAATGATCACCTTGATCTAATGCATTTATAGCCTGTAGAGATTTGACAATCCAACCATCTTCATTTAGCTTAATAGCTAAAGCAGGAGCCATGTACATTTGAGAGCCAAGGGAAGTGGTTCTCACATATACTAATTTTATGGTGGGTATGTCCAAGAGATTGACATATTTTTCCATGGTCCCCTCATGGCCATCACCTTCTCTTATTAGTAAGAAAGCAATGGAATTGATTTACCACTCAACTAGGGAGTATTCTAACTTGGTATTGCTTCTATCCTCCCATTTGGGGATGGTCTCTAGTATTGGCGCCCTTCCAACTACCCGACTACTATTGGTCAATGTTGTAGATGGCACTTGAGATCCAGATGCAATGGTGGTTCTCGATCTCAAATTCGTGTAGCTTTAGACACTTTGATTTGAGCAATAGCTTTGTGCGCAAGACAAGGGACTTCTACATGCGATCAATAACTTGTGATGTGTTTTGGCTGAACTTTCTCAAATGTTTTTTGAAATTTTTGGTGTTTTAAATGATTTTATGATTCTTTTTGGCTTTTTTCAAGGTCTCTTGCAAGTCTTGGATGTAATTTTATTGCTATAAGACCTTGGAAGCCAAGAAGAGGTGGCTTGGACTGCATTTTTATAGCTTACTAGCATAGAAATCGAAATTGTCACTTTAGCAGCTCTTGAGACTCAGAGGTGACCATAGGGGTCTAGGACAGTAGTAAAACACTGTCCAAGGCTCAAAAAGCTTGAATCGACACAAATGTACACTTTTGAAACTAATCTTTGACCAATAAATATTCAGAATGCCAATTTCGATTTTTGTGTGTCAATTTTGATTTGCCTCTCCACTGGTAGTTTCTGATAGTTCTAGCCTGAGGATAGGTCTTAGGATTGACTAGATCCTTCTATTTTAGGTCAAGAATAAAATATATCATTCGTGGCATGTGAGAAGGCAATTTGCGAACTAAAATCGAAATTGATATATGTTACAAAAAACTATCAAAAACAAATTGTTGACAATTTGGCTGTGAGTTCTGGCCCTTAGTGGCTATCAAATAGCATGTTGGAGAAAAATTTAAAATTGCCAATTCAATTATTTTTGCAATTCTAAGAGTGCCACTACAATCCACAGGGTTTGCTCTTGCCAAATATCCATTTACAACTTTTTAAAAAACCCAATTGCAATTTTCACTTTTAGCAATAAAATGTTGATTTTTTATAGTTTTAGGGCTTTTGTATATATATCAACATAAAAACCTTGGGTTGCGCAATACATACCAAATTTCTACACTTTTTCAGCACCTAAACTTGAATTTAGGACAAAAAACAAAGAGATTGTTGGTCTAGCTACCTAATTACAATGTAAAACATGCAGAAAAAAAAAACACATACAATTATGCACATACATAGAAGTAAAATATGCACAAAAACACACCAATGAAAATTGCTAATCTTATGCTACCTATCTAATCCTAATGCTAAGGTGGGAGATATTCACTACTGAAAGGGCGTTTTTGAAGGTCTTTGAGCTCCTTCAACTCATTAGTTGCACATTGATTCCTACTCAATCTAGCCTAAAACCTACATTAAAATGGATGAAAATTTAATAGAAGAATGGAAATATGGAAAATTTGCAATGCTTAGAGCTTAAGCTTGATGTGGAACTACTCCCTTGCAACAACGCCAAGGCAGTTGTGCAAGTCCTAGTGATAGTAGCACCCCTCTACTCACCAAGAATCGACATCCTCAAAATGTCAAACCAGCAAGTCTTGCCAACTCCTCAAGCTCACGGTTGTTGTCGAAACCTACCCTTGGTCTACACACCAAGCTTGAGAGCTCTCTAACTCTCATGCTTCACTACAACATATAAAAGGTACACCAATGAAAAATAAGACACAAATATACATGAATTTGTCGTAAAATGTTAATCTTCGTCGGTATAAACTACGGACTGGATACCCTGGTATAAGCACTAAAAAAATCATCGATATATATGTTGCTAAATACCGTAGCTTATTCCAACGATTATTGTGATGTGTGCAAATAATAATATCGACGTGTATACGGATGTGGGTAGTAGATCCTTGCTGTCCATGTTTGCTATCCTGTCAAACATGGACCACCTATTCGATTCAAAACCAATCTTAAAACCTAATTAAAACGTGGTATCGATTCAAGAAAGTATAAAATCATGATAATTATAGAACATATTACAAGTCCAAAACCCATTGTTTAAGTTCTTTGAGTCTACAAAATACATGAAAGATATATGTTACATAATTATCGATGTTGTGTGTGCCTTGGAGGTGCACGGGGGGACTCGCTCTCTTGGAAGAGAATGTCGATGTGCGTTAGGGTCTCCTCGTGAAGACATACATGTAGCACGTGGAGTGAGAGGGGCTACCACCTCCAAATCAAGGCGTATTTCTATATTTTCTTGAAAATTTTGACTAAACAAGCAATATATTCCTGCACAAATAAGGATCGCTCCTATGACTATATATGTCAAATGTAGGGTTTGCATCTGCACGTGAAAACTTAATCTTAGCAAGTTACATGACTCTTATATCTCTCTAATGATCTTCCATCTCTCTCTATTTCTCTCTTTTTCTCTCACATTCACCTTCCTCTCTAGCCTCTTTTCTCTCTCTCTTTAGCTATCCCTCTCTCTCCTTTTAGCTCTTCTCTCTCTCTCTCTCTCTCTCTCTCTCTCTCTCTCTCTCTCTCTCTCTCTCTCTCTCTCTCTCTCTCTCTCTCTCTCTCTCTCTCTCTCTCTCTCTCTCTCTCTCTCTCTCTCTCTCTATACACACACACACACACACACACCCTCTCCCTTTCTTTTCTCTCTTTCCTTTCTAGTTACCACAAAGTTTTAGTCCACAATACAAAGAAACTAACAAAGCAAACAAAAAAAAATTAAAGCAAACTAAAAACAAAGCAATGTTTTATATGATGTCTCTCTCCCTCACTCATTTCCTTCCTCTTCCTTTCCCTCCTTCCTTTTCCTCTTCTTTGATTTTGTTTACTATACCATTCTAAACTAAGTCAAAGAAGAAAGAAAATGTTTATACTTAACCACAAGAAAGCAAGAAATGAAGGGAAGAAAAGGAAGAGACAAGTTAGTGCACTTACCTTCTTGCAATGGTGTTGAAAAATGGGGGCACAGTAACATGCTTTTGAGTTGTTACCCTATTTCACCACTGTAAGTATGTGCCTCGAATTTTTTAAAAAATTGTGTCAGAATATGTGCCCCAAAAAAATTTAAATTGCATTAGAATAGGTGTCGGTACATGTACTAGTAATTTGCGTCGAAATAGACATCAGAAGGTTCCCTGTTGAATGCCGAGGCGCATACCAACATATATATCAACAATGAAAAAAATTTCCTTGAAACATCGGAAATTTTCGTCGGTATTCCCCTCATCCCTTGTAGTGCTTCTAGCCTACAACCCCTAATTCTATCAATCCAACACTCTATAGAGCTACACACACACACAATGTCTCAAGCCCCCAAATCCCTCTTTATTTGAACAATGCCAAGCAGCTCGTTTCCCTCATTCCAAGAAAAATATTAGAGTGATGAAACACCCAAATCTCCTATTGAGAGAGGCAATGTACACTCAAGATCAAATGCAAGCATAATCCTCTCTTAATCCAACTCTAATCTACACTAATCTTAATTCAAAACACATGACATTAAGCTCAAACAAACCATCAAATGGAGCATTCACAATCTCAAGACATCAATACATAAGTATTCAATCGTTAATCGATGAGAACTTGACAGATTAGAGGCAAAACATGAGCAAATGGAGCTCTTCATGAAGACTCACCTCCATAGCATAGAGAGCTAGGAGGAGTAAGCATACATAGAAAGAGGCAAGATTACAATAGAGGGAGGTATCTTTACCTTTTTGGTTTCTTGCTAGGTCCTTGTAAGAAGTGTGGGAAAAGATACATTTTTGGCTTTATATATGCAAGTGACATAAATTTTAGGGTTCACACTTGAATGGACATAAGCTAACCCATTGCTTATCAGGGTCTCACCAAGCTTAATCATGGATATAAAGAGGAATCTAGTGTTTACATACACTAATTGATGGGGTTTAATACAAAAAAATGTGTCCACTTTGGACCAAAAAGGAGCCTTTGACTCTATCATCCACATAGTCTGCAAGCTTTGACCAAAAGGGTGCTCCTCTATGATTCTCAATACCCTCTGTGAGCCTTTCTTCTCTTCATTCACTAACTTCATCTACCAATCCATCATGCATATCATTAGTAGATGCATGTGCACCATTGTGGCTTACACAAACATGCAGTTGAAGGCAGAACCTTACTAGAACTCTACCTATCCAATCTCTTTCTGGATAAGGAGAAAGGACGATGGCACAATTTAGTGCTACTAAATTGAATGAGTCATTCAAAATCATTGGCTATCTAACAACTTGTAGCAATGATGAGGCATTTGTTGAAACTTGTAAAAATGATAACATGAGTCTAGCGTTAAGTATTGATGTATGCAAGGTGAATAGTGCTTGAAAATAATCTATATTTAGTGTAAATCACACCAAAAGACTCATTATTTAGTTGTTGTCATAACTTGCAATACAAATCAATTTATGTAAAATTTGATAGCAATAGCTAGGGTACCAGCACTAATAGCTTGGGAAGACTAAGATGTGGGTTTGCTAGTAGGAGGTGGAGTTGCAGGGGGATCAGGAGGTAGGGCATCAAATAATTCCTACAACTTTACCAACAACCGCGTACTTTCAACTACTTTCTACCGAAATTCCTCGATTCTGGCTAGCATCTTGTCATACCATCCAAAGAGAACATCATTAATATCATTCACCATTACTCTAGCTACCAATGTAATAGGCAGATGGAGGTTATGTTGATCTACGTTATCTAGGATTCACAATGGAGTTATGTACAACCTAAAATTATAGACATGAGTATTCCTTCCCTAAAAATCAACATGCATGTAAAGATCTCTCACATCTATGGTTTAGTAAGCTCTATCATATAAGAAACCAATCTCATGCTTCCATATAGGCCATAAAGACTCTACATTATGGAAAAATATGGCATAAATTAGTGACATGAGTATTCCTTCCCTATCGACATACATGTAAAGATCTCTCACATCTATGGTCTGGTAAGCTCTATCATATAAGAAACCAATCTTCTCCTTCCATATAGGCGATAAAGACTCTACACTACGGAAAAATGTGTCATGTAAAAGTGTTATTTCTTATGTACGAAATGAAAAGCAGCTTCTCAAGTGCCCATTTTGTGTAAGAAAAGGCAGCAGCAGGAAATGTCAACCATTATGTAAAAGTGTCATTTTTTATGTAAGGAATAGTAGATTGGGTTTTGTAGTGCTATTTATGTGGAGGAAATGGCATACATATGAAATGATACACAATTTCTTCATTACCTTTTAAGCAAAAGAAATGGCAACTGTGATCAAGTGAAAGTGCCATTTCTAACAAAGAAATGACAGTTAGTTTTTTGAGTGCCATGTATACACAAGAAATGGCAGTAAGGTGGTTGCAAAAAACAATAGAAGGAAATGGTACCAGGAAATAGTAAATAAGAAATGGCATTAAAAAGTGGCAATAGGAAACAATACTAGTAGTACGAAATTTTAGTAGGAAATGATACAAAAAAAGTAGTAAGAAATGGTGGTAAGCTGATAGTAGGAAATGACAATACAAAAAAGATAGTGGGAAATGGCAATAACAAACGACAATACAGAAAGGTAGTAAGAAATGGCTACAGGACATGGTAGCCATGAAGTAGGAGTGTTGAATAAAAATGGCATCCATTACATAAAAATGATAGTTTTTTTGAAAGTGCCCTTTGTACAGTAATGGCATTAGAAGATGGCAATAAGTGGCAATAGTAAATAAACGTAGGAAATGGCAGTAGAGAATGATAGCACAAAAAAGTAATAAGAAGTGCTTTAGAAAATGGTAGTCGTCAAGTAAGAATGAAAATCCTTTAATAGGAAAGGCAAGTTAGTTTGAGTGCCATTTACAAACAAGAAATAGTGTTACTAAATTAGGGTTTTAAGCTATGTCTAATGAATTTCTAATTCTCCAATGACCAAGTTCGGTAGCTATATGCCACCCTTTGTAGTTGGACCAGGAGTATGTATGGTGCATTGGGTGGTGTGGAGATGCCAATGCCTCTCCACAAGCTTGGTGACGTGGAAGGTGGGGGTCTAGCACCAAAAGGAGTTAAAGGAGGACCGAGTCTAAATGGTTGGACTGCCGAGAAAGTAATGGAGCCATGCTGAGCAGCACAAACTCGTTATTGACTATTTAGTGACTCAAAAGAGGATCTATATGATAAAAAATGCATGTCATGTTGGAGTTGAGAAGATGGCACAAAACTATCATCAAGGCCATCCAAGCCATCTTTGTAGGACCAATCCTAAGAATCCATCCTGTATGTGTTTACGATCCAATCAGAACAACCAATAAAATGTTAATGAGAAGACGAATTATTTGAGTCAAAAGGTTATTATCAAGGTATTCTTAATATGGCTTGCCAATGCATTGTATGAATGTAAGTTGAAGATATTAACTGTAAAATTTTAGAATAAGAATTGGAAAAGTGTTTGCCTATAGAATTTTGGAACATAAAGGCACCTTTCTTAATGCCAATTATGGATGGTATCCATATACATATGTAGAAATTGAGAATGGATAAGGACAACCAAAAGCTTGATATTGTTGTTAATGGGAAATAAAGATGGCCAAAAGCCTGATATTGCTGTTGGGAAATAGTGTTGTTAGGAAATAGAGACACCAAAGCAGGTCTACAATGCCTGGGAGAATTCCTACTTCAGCAGTAACGGTGCTCTTGTGATCATGAATGCAATGAGAGATTCCCATCTCTAGATATTCCAAATTTTGTATATAGCATGAAGCATGTATTTCCTGGAGATCAACAATGATAGTCCCTATGCATCAACCCAAACATGCACAACAATAGTTCCCTATTTGCTGCCATTGAAAGGTAAATGACTATTTTTTTTTGGTAGGATCATATCATGTAGTACCTTATATAATTTATTATTATGAATTGCTGCCAACATCTAGTACTTTTGTTTTGTTAGGAATCATGAAAAATGCAATGTGATCCTGGTCATGACACTTATCCAAGTAAAAAGTTACTCAATATTCAAATTCTAGTAAAGAAAAACAACTAAAGAATATGAAATGGCAATGCTCATATTATGTTTCAATAACGTGCGATAGTAGGCTATTTACAAGGGTATTTTTGGACCTCCACAGTTTGGATAACGAGTTTCTACAAATGGATTAGCCAGCTTTGCTTTCAAACAGAGGAAAAAGTGTATCTATTGTTTTTTGTTTTGCCTTTTTTCACATTTGATCAATGGAAGATCTTCTACACCTCATTAAGAAAGATAGCATGCAGCTAATGGCCCAATGAGAAGGATGCCATCATGGCTTGCATGCATGGGAGATCATCATTTAGACTTCTAGTAGGTAACTGTTTGGTAATGAATGCAGAAAGAGAGAGGGAGGGAGGAAGAATAGCAGCACATCCATCTATAATAGTGAACACTATTAAATTTACATTTCTACTTTCACCTAGTTCATCAAATTTAACGTCGTGTGGAGCTCGTGATAGAGAAACACATGCATGTGTCTCAAATCTTTAATTGTGATCCATTTCGTACTACTTGCAAAAACGAACTAGAGTTTTCAATCGTATTGAGACAATCACATTGATCCACATGAGGGGAGAGAGAGAGACGAGACGAGACGAGACAAAGACCTGGCTATCGTGCAATCTTGGACAAGCCTCAATAGAAGGAAAGTTAACAATCGAAAACTCCCTACATCAACCATTGAATGACCTACAAAAAAACCCAAACAGAGGCGAAGGTCAAACACCATATCGGTAACATGTCGAAGGAGGGAGAGAGAGAGAGACATAATAAAGTGACCCGATGCATGCACAATTATACTTGTAAATTGCCGAATTGCTGAGATGAGAGGAGATCGCCATTCCATCTGCCACTTTAAAGTGGTTCTTTAGCTTGCATTGGGGGAGATTGGTCAAGGATGGGGTGTGGCACAGTAAAGGGCACTGAAAACAAATGGTCTTCTCAAGCCAAATTTGGGGGAGGAGGATCTGTTGTACATTCCCAAAAAAGGGAGGGCTTTCGAGAGGAGAAACCCTTTCGACTGGTTTCTTATCGGGAAAGAGGGTTTTTCCCACCTTGGAGGGCTTCCAATTTTTTGAGAAAACCATACAAACACCAACACCACCACCATCATCCCCCCCGCCCCCCCGCCCTTGATGATAAACCTACACTCGTTACGCACTCAACACGGCATAGAAAGGTAAGACAATATATGAGCTCAAGGTGTACTCTTGTATTATTCAATCCAAAAAGCCGGACAACATAAACACATCCCAGGACTACACCCTTGTGACGTCGCACATATGAGGGTTCACCACTGGGTATAGGGAATCACACGTAGTGTGGAAACAAGGTAGGGCTTTGAGTCACTACTACTCCCTATATATGTGCATTCGATAGCAACGGCATGGTATAGCTACAAAGCCCTTACACTCACCCCCGCTTATTGGATTGCTGTCCTCAGCAATCTAAGGGTAGCATTTGTTATTTGACTCGTCCGGGGTCTTAACACAGCTTTTCCTAACAAGTTCAGTGTCTGCCGGTCTAAGGGGACCACGAGGTCTTAACACAACTTTTCCTAACAAGTTCAGTGTCTGCCGGTCTAATGGGGACCGTGGTCTTAACACAATCTATACTATCAAACCGGTTAGTGTCTGCCACACTAGGACTTGGGGGTCTTAACACAGCCTTTTCTAGCAAGCTGGTCAGTGTCTGCCCATCTAGACTGGACTCTTGGAGCTTTGTTTTTTGGAGTTATTGATGATTATTACCATGCGGGTCCACCCTCGACTCAATTACATTTGAGGAGTGGAGGCACGTTGGGGTCTATGATTGAGAACCGTGTTGTTTTGGTTTTTTGGAGAGGCTCAAGGGTCGTTGGAAGGGGCAGGGGGGTTCTCCTCGAGCCAAAGGACGAATGCATCATTTTCGCATTCGCAGGCCTCCGCTTCTAAGATCCAAGTGGCCTCCTTGAGTGGATGCCCGCGCCACTTGGTGAGGTATTCAGGGAAGCCTCTTTGTTCCCGGCGTTGGAGGAATGCTTCTACTTCGAAGGGACCCTTGGAATGGAGCATTGGTACGTGTCGTCCCCATTGGTTGTCTGGATAGAACCTGCGCAGAAGACGAGCATGAAATGCATTATGAACACAAACATTGTCTGGCAGGTCCAGTTTGTAGGTGACTTCGTTCAGCACTTGAGTGATTCAGTAGGGTCCATAGTAGCGGTGATTGAACTTGGGAGTCATGTTTTTGGGAAGTGACATATTCTTACAGCTGACTAGGACCATGTATCCTTTGGCGAATAGTACAGCCTTTCTTTTCTTGTTGGCTTACTCGATCATGGTGATCTTGCTCTGCTCGAGGCTTTGCTTAGCTTCTGCATTTTGGTCTCTCCATTTCTTCAGGAACTCTTCTACATCTTGATCTTCCGCTTTGGCTGCTCTCGATGCTAAGACCAGTGGGGTAATAACTTCTTTTCCTGTGGCTAACTCAAAGGGGATGTACCCCATTGCCGAGTGGATGGAGCTATTATAGTGGAATTCCAAGACATCAAGGTACAAGACCAATCTTTCTGGTCCACTCGGGCATAGCTCCGGAGATAGTCTTCTATGCCTTGGTTGACTCGTTCTGTCTGTTCGTCTGTCTCTGGGTGGAAGGATGACGAGAATCTCAATTGTGTTTCCAAGGACTTAAAGAGTTCCTTCCACATGTCACTCATGAAACTTCCATCTCTATCTGATACTATGGCCAGTGGTAAGCCATGAAGTTTGAATACATGTGTGAAGAAGAGGCGTACTACCTCCTTGGCATTTAGTGGTGGTTTAGCCGGGATGAAGTGGGCTTGTTTGGAAAAATAGTCCACCACTACAAAGATGATTGTGTACCCATGGGACTCAGGTAGTTCCACAATGAAATCCATGCTGATGACATCCCATGGGCTGTTGGGTACTAGTAATGGTTATAGTAGTCCTGCTGGTCTTGATCATGGTGCTTTGACTAGTTTGGCAAGTGGGGCAATTTTGCCATCATGTAACTCATGTAGGATGAGTTTCTTCAACTCCAAATTGTTGGGGATATACAATCTCTTGCCTAAAAATAGGATACCCTCCTCTAAGGTATACATTCCATGTGGGGTCTTCTCTGCTTCCACATATCTGATTATCTTGTGCATTTCTTGGTCTTGCTCTAGGGCCTCTTTGACTAGTTCTATGAAGTTGCTGCTGACCACACTGGCAGCTTTCAAGTCAACTTTCCGGCGCAAGGCATTTGCTATCTTGTTAGTGGAGCCGGGCTTGTGCTTAATCTCCAGGTCGAATTCTGCTAGGAAGTCTAGCCAACGTGCTTGCTTTGCCGATAACTTGGGTTTGAGATTGGAAGTATTTGAGGGAGATATTGTCGATGAAGACTATTGCATGCTCGTCTTGAACATAGTGCTTCCATTTTCTGAGGTAGTGTGGATGACTGCCAACATTTCCTTCTCATGTGTGCTCCACCTTGTTTCAACATCGGTAAATTTCTTGGACTCATAAGCAATGGGGTGACCTTCCTGTACCAGTACACCTCCTATGTCGTAGTCGAATGCACCTGTAGAAATTTCAAAGAGTTTGGTGAAATTTGTCACCCTTAGGATGGGAGTTTGGCTCATGCACTTCTTCATCTACTCAAAGGCTTCCTGTTGGGCATTCCCCCATGTAAAAGAGTGATATTGTTTGGTGAGGTGGGAGAGGGGGGCAGTGATGAGGCTATAATCTTTGATGAATCTCCGGCAAAATACCGTAAAGCCCGCACTTCTCTTACAGTTTTTAGTACAGGCCATCTTTGGACAGCTTCCACTTTCTTAGGATCCACTTTGATTCCATCTGCTCCTACAATAAAGCCTAAGAAATCCAACTCTTTCACTGCGAACTCACATTTTTCAGGCTTGGCATATAACTGATGCTGCCACAGTTTCTCAAAAACTCGGCGTAAGTGTTGCATGTGCTCTTCTAAGGTTTTGTTGTAGACTAGGAGGTCATCTATGTAGATAATGACAAAGATATCTATCTCCAGTCTAAAGACTCCATCCATGAGGCCACAAAATGTGCTTGGTCCATTGCTTAGGCCGAATCCTAATACGAACCACTCAAAACTACCATATCGGGTGCGAAAGGCTGTTTTTGGAATATCGTCTTCGGCTATGCAGATTTGGTGGTATCATGATGTAAGATCAATACGGCTAAAGTACTTGGCTTTGTACAATTTATCTAAGAGGTCTTTCACTAGGGGCATGGGGTATTTGTTTTTTATGGTGATTTTGTTAAGGTCCCTATAATCTACACAGAGTCTAAGTCCCCCATTCTTCTTCTTTACAAATAACACTGGGGCACCAAAGGGGTTTTTGCTAAGGCGAATGAACCCTTATTCTTCTAGTTCATGTACTTTCTTCTTCAATTCCATGAGCTCGGTGTGGTTCATGCGATAGGGAGCTCGGGCCGGTGGGGCAGACCGTGGGATCAACTCAATCTTGTGATCCACATCTCGCCTGGGTGGCATTAGGAAAGTTTTGAGGTCTTGAAAATGCCTTTTAGGATATGGAGAGAGAGTGCTCTAGACCAGTAAGAGCAAAGCCTTCGTAACAGAACTTCTATTTAAAAATAAATAAAAAATCATTTTACAAAAATATATAAATATAATAATATTACGAATTTGTATTTTTATTATCTATTTTTAGTCTCTTATATTCATGATTATGATATCTTTTGCATTAATGGCATAGAGTCTCGGCTATTTTTATTTAATGATGTTTCTAGATTAATGATAATGACTTATATAATCGAAATTCAAATTAGTGAAAAGCATGGCACTCAATTTTTTTCCTCCTTTCTTTTATTCCTCTATTGTTTTTCCCCCCGTTATGGTAGCCTAGTCCTCTCTCTCTCTCTCTCTCTCTCTCTCTCTCTCTCTCTCTCTCTCTCTCTCTCTCTCTCTCTCTGTGTACATGTCTCTCTCTCTTCTACCATGGATACAGAAATTCGACCTTCAACAAGGCGTCCAAGCTCCCAAATCACATCCATATCAGTGTTTAACTCATTCCAAACTAATGGAGGATGGATTCCTAATATCATTAGCAAAGGTAGTTGGATCACCATGCAACAAGCAAAACGTGAAAAAATGCAAAGACATGAGAGCTCGTTTATCTCTGCTTAGAAGGGTAGAATCTGAGATTTTAAGCTTGGAGCAAATAAGAATAGCATCAAAGAGGTACTAGTGCAACATGTGTTCATGCATAGAGAGCTGTGTTTGAAACTTGGATCTTCAAAGCTTCCAATGCATAGACCAAATTGTAAGAATTTGATTCTTAAAGTTTTTCCTTTTTTAAACATGGTTTAGGTTTTTCCATTATAATATTTGTTTGTCTTGTAGATGTCTATCCCTCTAATCTTGAGGAATGGCAATCAGTGGAGTCTATTATTGATGTTATTGATGTTATACATGGTTCAATTGGAGAAGAAATGTATAGAGGTAGAAAGAAGACAGAGCTTACAGAGAATGGAATATTCTTTTATGACCATTCTTATGTTATTCCTATGCGGCGTTGCCAATGGGGATCAATAAACCTCCTTCCTTTGCTAGATTTTTCAAGCTTTGAGTGGCCTTTGCCAAGTCCAGCTACTAGTGAGGGCTATAGATGTAAGATATTTTCTGAGATCCAGAAAGCACTAAAATCTAATATCTCAAGTAGGCTAAGCAAAGTTACTTTGTTTATGCCTATTAATATATTTATTGATTTCTTCTCTAATATGGAGATAAGAATAACAAAAACCATGCGTTCAGTCAAGAGACTAACATATGATCATATCATACAATTTGTTGATGAAGGATGGGATACAAGGACAGAAGGGAAAATTATATGTAAGATAGATCAAGACTCTATAGCTTGTAAATATATGATTGCTACTCAAAATTTTATCCTTAGCTTTTACTATAGTCGATGGAATTTTGTTGGTGGTAGTCTAGTTGCTTTAGACCAGAATCTTAATGATTTCAACAAAGATTCTATAGTGGATCTTGATATTTGGTTCAACGAGGATATTATTGCAATCTTAAAGATCAGAAAATCATGTACACTACATCAAGTGAGGATGGATTTACAAAATGAAGACATTGAACTACCATGCTCCCTTGTATTCCAACTTGACAAGAAACGAGTAAGTTTTCACATCATATTATATCTACTTAGATGTATATCAAGATCTCACTTCCTAACTAACAAACATTTGTAATTTATTTTTTGCAGATATCAAAAAGGAGAGAAAATAATATACATTGCAAGGACATTCAAGAAAATATATCTTTACTATCAATATAAAATATATGTACAAATTTTGTAGCAGATGTCTATCTACCATCTCTATGAGATATACAAGGGCTGAAGGGCAAATTTCTATATATGAAGGCTTACAAGGCGATATGGCAAAGCTATATCTTTTTTGGATAACTATCCTTTCTAGGAGTCCTTTTGCCTTTCTTTGATGTCTTGGATATAGAAGGTGTGGGTAAAGGTGTTGAAGTTGTGGCTTCACCTTCCGTGGTTATAGACACCGCATCTCCTTCATGGTGCAAATCCCCACCAATCTCTGTTGTTGGTTGTATACAATTGACCATTATATACTTCAAGAGCTTTGCTCTGACATACCAAACATGCTCAGATGCATAGCAATCCTTCGAAAACTATCACACATTTATAGAAAAAAGAGTTTTAGTTCATAATTGTTCTTATTATAGACTATATTTTTATAATCAATGGACTATTTGCAATGAATATCTATCTTAAAGTTTAGCATCTTTCATATTACCTTTACATGTTTATCATCATTAAGATAAACAAAGTTAACTATTCTTCTAGCATTTGCAATCATCCTCTAGCCACCACAAGAATGGCTATCATCCTAATGAGAACACTGCAACCACCAACACAAAGTAAAACTATAAAGAGAACGGATGGTAGTTCATAGAATAAACTTATGTTTCAATTATTTTAATCAATAACTTACTACAACTTGTCTATATTGCATTGTTGCAAGCAAATCAGACGGCATAAGGGGTCTTTTCTCTAGCTCTTCAATTAATGTTTTTACACCTCTATATATAAAATATATTGAAATTTAGAGTACTTACAAAAAAAAAAGAATTGAAATATCAAGGAGCCCTTGGATAATATAACTTACAATTTAGCATTTCCATGGCTTCCTCTCATAGAGTTGATTAAAAAACATTGCTTATCCACACAGTCTATTGCAATCAAGCTCCAATGAGAACTAAAAGCAATCATATCTCAACAAATTAGTAGGATAAAATCTCAAAAACTCTAATAGAATATTGAATCACTTACTTTTCATTGTATGGAATTATAAGGAGCTCCAAAGTATCGAAGTCAATCAGATTGAACCACTGCTCAACAAAACTTGTATCAAGCTCATTCCTCATAAAGAATGAGATAGATGGATCAAGAACCTCAATTTTTTGTTGCATATCCAAAGGAAACTCATGCAAAGGAAACTCATCCAAAGGAAACTCAATTACACACCTAGAAAAGGCATAGAAATAGTGAGTATAAACAAGAAAAATCTTATTGTTTAAAAAATATCAAAAAGTAGAAGTAATTATGGGTGGATATACCTTAGGCCAACAAGAATAATAATGTCATTTATTTCTCTTCTTTTATCCTTAAGAATCTGAACACATGCAGCATCAAAGGAGATAATCTCAGTTCTTTTGCCTAAGTCACCAGGTAAGAAACAAAACACATTGAATCCTTTTGGATTAGCTGCTTCAAGAAGGGTGGACAGCTCATTTTCAAAGGACTCTAGTTGCTATGCTTCCCTTTCTTCAGCCCTTTGCCTCCTATACTCAGCTGGGGGCACATTAAGGATATTGAATGTCTTCTCATCAGTGAGGGAAATTGGCTCAAGGACCTTTGAAAATCTATATCTTAGCATCCTAAGAATTACCATGTCCTTGTCCATGAGTGTGAGCCTATGAGAATGAGCAACACAAATATAAGCATCTTGAAAAAACTCAACTAAAAAATCCTCTATGGCTTCTTGTATACAATTAAGGGCTGTTCTTGTCCATCTGAAACTATCCAAAGTATATTTGTCACAAATCTCCCTGACAAGCCTCTGAAAAGACAACTTTGGAATTGCATTGTCAAGAGCCTTTATTGCATTCCTAATCTCCCTTAGGCACCTGACATTTTGAAAAAACTTTCTCTTTGTCTTTGACTTTCTAGAGAGCTTTCGAGACTTTGAAGATTCATGAATCTTTGATGTTAAACCCCTAGGATCAATCTTCTCCTTCCTTGTTGTTGCTTTAGTCCTAGCCATCTGCCAAAAAAAGACATGTTACTTCTTGTCCCTTGCAGCATGTTGTTTTCGCGTTTCACTGGACTTCTGGTCCAGTGTGTCCATTGTGTTCAGTGAAACTTGAGTTTCAGACAAGAGGCCTTCTTGCAGCATGTTGTTTTTGTGTTTCACCGTACTTCTTGTGCAACAAAACGAAGAAAAACAAAACGTTGATCTAAGGAATGCTATTAAAATTACCTAAAATATCCACAACATTAAGGAAAAAGTTTGAAGGATTGCCTAAAATCTCCACAACATTACCTAAAATCTCCACAACATTACCATTACCTAAAATCTCCACAACATTAAGGAATGCTCACACTATGGAAAAAATTCGTTTATAGTGCTCATAAGCTCATAATAATATAAAAAATTAAGGAAAAGTATCAAAAAATGCATTGAATGGATGCCTGGGCATTGAGAAGGACGGATGTAGAAAACCATACATTCTTTGTCGCTTTGTTGGGAAAAATCCGTTTAGAACTAATTTTATCAATAGGTTTAGTGAAACGCAAATATGTTCTTCACAACCACAGCATGACCACGAAAATATGCTCGAAGACCCCACTGTATGACCACGAAAATGTGCTCCATGACCATAAAAATATGAAACGAATTTGGCCCTTGCTTCCCTTTATTGGGGGATTTCGATGATACATGCATTACTTGGCGAAGTGTTAAGTAAAATATGTGCGACGTATTCTCGAAAAAAGGGAGTGCGCACGTCTTCTGAGAAATTTGATACGGTGTGTTAAGTGAGACACATGCACACGTATTCTGAGGTATTTCATGCATGCAAAAATATTGAAAATTTTGTCCAAATTTGCGGTCTCGTTTATTTTTCCATCATTACGCAAAATTTTTCGTTGGAACTATCAACACACGTTTGACAATCAATATGAAAGCTTTTCGAAGCCATTCTCTCCGATATTGTCTTCTTTCTCCCGAAATTTTATTTCGACTTCCCTTCAAGGTCCTTGCTTCTTGTTTGAAGAGCAATTCAACAATTTCTAATAGGTAACAAAATTTTGTTATTACAAGTATTTGAACAAAATCAATTTGATTAATGTAGAAATAAATTTTAATAACACTTGAAAAGTTACAAATGTCATGTGCTTTGTATCTTTTAAAAGGAGCATAGCACATCCAAAAAGGATTTTATCATAAATTTCTGTGTTTTAATAGAATTAATTCATAGTTCAGGTTTCTCTTCTTGTTTTGCATCTCTTTGACCGGTGAAACACGAAATAATGTCTCTGATTGGTGGTATTTTGCTAACTATCATGTTTCACCAGTGAGATCTTCAAATAATTTTCGTCTTCAAGTAGTGTCCGGTGAAACACGATTTCTTCACCGGCATTTACCTTGAAAACCTTGTTTTCGCATTTCACCGGTCAATTATAAAAATTTTTCCTTTTTTGATTTTTTGTCTTGAAAAATGCAATTTTGGGGCCTCTTTCCATGGTTCCATTTTGTTTTATTAGACATTGTTGCCATTTTACTTTGTTTTCAGGGATAAATCTTTTGTTGGTCAAGATGACAAAGAGAAATCTATCTCTGGAAGGAATGGATGAGGAGGAGCTAATGGAGACTTCTGATGATAGGCTCTTTGATTTCTTACACACAACTGGAAATTCTTCCAAGTTTAGCTATATCAAGGAAATTTTCAATGTTCCTTTTGATTTGAAGGAGTTATTGGAGGATCTTGAAGATAAACTTAAGGAATACATATATTTTTATGATAGACATGTGCAAGGTTTAGAAGTCAATAGATTTGTTCATTATAGTGATGTCATGGGAGCCACCAGTACATCCAGGTCAACTTTGCTAGGCAGGTTCAACCTCATTGATGAGGAATTCAGAAACAGAGAAACATGTTGCCCTTTCCACAGGTATCAACACCAATGCCTTTTGATCCACAAGGACGTTGGATTTATTGTGTATCTTCAGTATACATGGAAAATCCTTCTCCAGATATAGACCAACAGGGAAAGCTAGAGGATATTGCAAGTATGAATAAGGAGGTCGAAGAAAAGGAGGAGATGTTCCAAGAAGATATTGAGAATCAACTTGTCCAAGGTTTTGATATAGGTTTGTTCAAGTGTGACAATATCACAATGGTGGAAGAAAAGGAGATCGAGCCAAGTGCATAGGTTGATGAAGAAGGTCCTCTTGCATGTGTTCCAACATTTTCCACTTATCTTATCAATAAGAAGAGATATGTGTTACTAAATGATATTCAACATCTTTTTGATCTTAGAGAAGATTATTGCTTAGCAATCCTTGCAGGTTGGGGTAAAAATGACATGAATTTTATAGGTTATGAACAAGAACCACTAGCAAGTCTTGATGTTGAGGGAGAGAATTTCCAAGACAGCTCTATAGCCTTACATACATGTATTAATCAGATCGTAGAATACGAAAAGGGGGGGTACTTACAGAAGAAGAGTTCTTGCAGGTCCAGATGAAACTTCATATTGATGATGTAGGGTATGAAGAGAGGTTGAAGTCTCCATCAGATGAGAAACCCAAGAGTTCAATAAATCTTTATGATGATAGTCTTCTCGAAGAAGACGAACACCCTAAGGTATTGATGCTAGGAGGCATATTACACGGTGGATTCCGTGAGGTTTTACGACGGATTCCGTAAACTTTTATTACCGGGGCTCATATACAAAGTGGATTCTTTGTGCGAGAAGTCGATGGGGACACCTATCCTTTTCGAGTGTTTTGTTAATTTTATGTGTACATGGGTGATTCCATAGCGGGTAATTTCGTAAAATACATATTTAATTAATAAACATTTATGAGTTTAGAGTGCGTACTCGTGATAAATTAAGGTTAGGATTGATTTCTAACCAATTAATTTATTTATGTAGTTGAAGACTGCTAGGTATTCACTTTTGTCGATTTAATTGTATTATTTTACTAAAGATTGTGAATGCTTTAGTTGATGTGTAGAGATAGCAGCAGTGGCGGTGGAAAGCATTGGAGGATAGCATGTATTCGAGTTATCATCTATATTTTGATGGGCGCATACCTTAGGCATGGCATCTATATTTTGTCGTGCCTATTTATTAAGGCATTTGATATTTATTTATTATTTTTATATGCACGTGGATGCACGATTTAGATATTTGTATTTGGACATTGTATTGGGTATACCTGACTTCTTGGGCGCCCGCCCATTAGCTTTATTTCTATTCAGCACAAAAGCAAACTCAAAAGCCAAAAGCGTGCTATTTTGTAATTTGGGCTATTATTTGAGCTTGAAGATGATTAATACATAAAATACATGCTTTGTGGAGCGCTCACACAAGGCATGGGGGAAGATTGCACCCAATTGGTCTCTTGTTCATGTCGTGCAAGTCTTCTACATTGATTTGTGTGCAAAAAGTAGAGTTCTTTTGTTCTTGGGGACCTTCTGACTCTCACTACACGCGCTTACAGCATCCGATCTGTGCACTAGTGGGATCAGAGCGAAGCTGAGATTAAGAGCTTCCAATCACTTACCATCTTGCGTGAAGGCGGAGCTCCTGGAACGATCGAGCTCTACTGTCAGTTTCATCGTGAACGGTCGATACGGGTGAATTTCTAGCGGTCAAGAACCACTATCTGTAACCTCTGATCGTGAAGGACCGGCCTAAGGAGGTGGAAGACCACTTCTACATCTCCTTCTTCAAGACATTTTTTTTTCAACAGTCACAGTAAGATCCATAGCTACAATGTTAAAAAGCTTTATCTCAAAGTTCATTAAGCTTAGTAATAAGCTTAATAATAAATCTTAAAGCCCCACAAAATTGACGACTGTGAACGCGGCACCTCAGCGTCAGAATCAGCGCAAAAAAATGCCCCCCTAAAAATAAAATTCACGACAGCCAGTCTCTACAAAGCTTAATTACATAAGCTTTCAAATTCTCAAGTCTACAAAGCTTAATCATCTAAGTTCTGCAAGTTCTATTACTTCTGCAAGCCCTGCAAGTCCACAGAAGTCAAAACAGACTTACTCCAACCATTCCCATAAAGACTGTTCATACGTGCAGAAGCACAGAATTACGGCATTGCTCTCTGGAGGACCCTGTTTCTATTTACAGACTTGCTGAACTAGTTTCAGCAAAGGCAAAATGTCATACGCAGGTCATACGAAGATTATACGCCATTTCTACAAAGACAACGAAAATCGCAACCGCAAAAGAGAAAGACCGTAAAAGCCAAACAAAATATATAAGCCTTGTATACCCGACTTTGAGCTATGCTCATCCCGCTAATCAGATTTTGAGAGTGTGAGGTCTTTTGGATTTTTACAGGATGACAGAACAACACATGGACGATTTAATGGCTGAAGGTGATCTTCTCGAACCAACGATGGAACAAAAATTGGATTTGATTATGATGCAGCTTGATGAAGAACGAAGAGCCCGACAAGCTTTGCAAGTTCAATTGGCCAATTTGCAATGATCTACCACCGACAAAGATGGACCGCAACCTGAATATCTTATTCGACGTACCATCGATGCGACGCTCGAAGCTCAATCCATCCGCAAAGAAACAAAGATAAGTAAAAGAAACTTCAAATTTCGTACTTTCAATGGATCTCGAGATGGAAAGATTGTACTTGCATTTATCAGTCAGTTTGATGATTACTTTCATGAAGAGACATATGCTGAGAAAGACAAAATTAAATGTGTCACTAATCATTTAGTCGATTGAGCATCTCTATGGTGGACTGTGGTTCGCAAGAGCATTGATTGTCCCACTACTTAGGAGAGTTTCCAAAAGAAGTTTTTGCAGAATTTCCTTCCTCCTCAATTCCATGAAAAAGCCATTAAGCAATGGGATCTTCTTCAGCAAAGAGAGCGCAAACCTATTTTCCAATACACTAAACGTTTTTAGAATGCCCTATTGTAACTACGCATGCTCAAAGATGTACCTGAAGCGACTCATAAATGCAAGTTTATGTCTGGCTTACTTGGACATTACTATGTTGAAGTCAATATGTTCAAGCCAACAACCCTTGAAGATGCAATTTCTTTGGCTCATGACATTGAAACCAAGATTCGAGGAAGAGACAAGCGTCCACAATAATTTCAAACAAATGGTAACTATGGTTCCAAGCAATTCAATTCAAATTTTAAAAGATTCAATTAGAGTCGTTTTCTTCCATCGTCATTCCGTAAGTCTTGGACACGACCACCTGCTTTGCCATCAAATACCAATCAAAACCCTAAGCCATCCTCACAGCCAAATCCCAATATTCCTAGACTTCCTGCCATTGCCAACAATGTATCTAAAGCCAAACCTATAGTTTGTTACAAATGCCATCAACCTGGACATCTAGCAGCCAATTGTCAATCGAAAAAAGCATCTGTCCATATCAATTATTTTGGAGCAATGGAAGATGAAGCACGTGAGGAAATGCCTAACTTAACAGAAGATGATGACGACATTGCTATTCCTTTGGATACTTTGCCAGGTATGCCAACTCCACATTCTTTGTTGACAATGAAATGTTTAGTGCATGGTAAATAAATAAAAGATTATTTTGCATGATGATGGTAGCACACATGATTTTATTTCTGCAAAGTTAGTGAAAGAATTGAAATTACAAATTGTTTCTACACATTATCGCATTAAAGCAGCATTATTAGGCACAAGATATAATGGAACACAAGAAGTACATAACTTAGAAATTAAAATTGGTGAATACACTGAACGAAGGAATTTTCTAGTTGTACCTTTGCAATCTAGTGATATTATCCTAGATATGCCTTGGCGTCATCAGTATAACCCTGACATAGATTATTCTACGCGTTCAATTAAAATTTATTTTCAAGGAAAACAAATTACATTGCATGGTATGCATGCTTCTAATAAATTTCCACTGCTTACTCATACTCAAAGCTAAACATGCATTATGTAAAAGTAGCAAATCTTATTTAATATGGGTGAATGAACTTCAAGCTAAAGAAAAACATATGCATCCTAGGCATAAACAATTTCTTGCTTAATTTAAAGATTATTTTGTTTATGATTTACCACCTTGACTACCACCTTTACGACTTGAAGACCACAAAATAGATTTAATTCCTGGTACACAACCACCTTGTAAAGCACCATATAGGCATAACCAAATTGAAGAGAAAGAAATTCAAAATCAAGTAGAGGAATTGCTAAACAGAGGATTAATTAAACCTAGTAGTTCTCCATTTGGCACACTTGTTTTATTAGTAAAGAAGAATAATAATACTTATCATATGTGCATTGATTATCATGTCCTGAATAAAATTACAGTTAAGAATAGATATCCAATTCCTAGGGTAGATAATCTTATGGATAAACTACAAGGTTCTGCCATATTTAGTAAGATAGATCTTAAATCTGGTTATCATCAAGTAAGATTGGATAAATCTGATATATTCAAAACTGCATTTAGAACACAATTTGGACATTATGAATTTCTAGTGATGCCTTTTGGTTTAACTAATGCACCTGCTACATTTAGTCGAATGATGAATCGCATATTTTTGAAATATCAGCATTGTGTTATAGTATTCTTTGATGATATATTGGTATTCAGTAAAAATGAGAATGAGCATTATGAACATCTGTCTTTAGTTTCCAAGTTGTTAAAAGATAATCAATTGTATGCTAATCCAAAAAAGAGTGAATTCTTTCAAACAGAAATTGAATATCTAGGTCACATTGTTTTATCAGAAGGTATTAAGGTTTACCCTAAAAAGATAGAAGCAATTTTAAATTGGCCCATACCCAAAAATGTGCATGAGTTACGTTCTTTTCTAGGTCTTGCTAGCTTTTACAGAAAGTTTGTGCAAAATTTTTCATTACTTGCCTTGCCTTTGACTAAACTTTTAAACAAGGGTATTGTTTATAACTCGACTGATAATCAACACAAATATTTTGATTTATTGAAACATGCATTAACCCATGCTCCTGTATTACAACTACCTGATTTCAATAGACCATTCTTTTTAGTAGTTACTGATGCTAGTGGATCTGGCATAGGAGCCGTACTTATGCAAGATAATCATCCCATAGCCTATTCTAGCTATAAACTGAAACCATCTAAACTTAAATATTCTACATATGATAAAGAATTGCTAGCTGTAGTACAAGCCTTACGTCAATGGAAACATTACTTAATGGGTTCTGAATTTATGATTAAAACTGACCAACAAAGCATTAGACATCTCCTTAGTCAACCCCAAATATTTGACCGACATATTAAATGGGCAGCTTTCATTCAGAGTTTTCATCCCCTTATACAATATCAACCAGGAAAAGAGAATGTAGTAGTCGATGCTTTAAGTAGAAGACCAACAATTCATAATATTTCTGTGATATCATTTGATTCTCTTATCCCTATGAAAGATACTTATCATCAGGATATTACTTTTCATGTTGATTGAAATAAATTAGTTGTAAATAATTAGATTCCTATTGATTCACTGTCTTACAATGATGGATTCATGTTTTATGAAAAGAGATTATGTGTTACAGTTCCATTTAGATCTTTTGTTTTGAATGAGATTCATTGTCCTCCATATCAAGGTCATAGAGGTATTATATCTACTTTGCGTACATTGACTGAAGATTTTTTTTGGCCACATATGGACATGATGTATCTAGCTTTGTTTCTGAATGTTTAGTTTGTCAACGAGTTAAAAGACACCATGGTAAACAATATGGTTTACTAATGCCCTTATCTATTCCATCACGACCATGGAAACAGATTTCTATGGATTTTATTACTGGTTTACCTAATACTAAAGCTAACCATGATATGATTTGGACTATTGTAGATAGGTTTAGCAAACAAGCATATTTCATTCCATGCAAGAAAACTCTAACTGCATCTCAAGCAGCTCAATTATTTTTGAAAACTGTTTTTACTAATCATGGTTTACCAAAAGTTATTATTCCTGATCGTGATTCTAGATTTTGTAATAATTTTTGGATTACTTTGTTTGCTAACTTAGGCACAAAGATTGATTTTTCATCTGCATTTCATCCTGAAACTAATGGTCAAACAGAAGCTACTAACAGTACTATTTTAGATCTTTTACGTGCTTACACTATTTCCAAACCACATACATGGGATACATATCTACATTTACTTTAGTTTGCATATAACAATACACCACATAGCTACAAAGAAAGCACCATTTGAAGTTATTTATGGTTATAGATTGTCTACACCTGTTGCATCATTATCAAATAAAATTCAGACTGTTGATGATATTGCTAACATGCACGCTACTATCTTTGATGAAGTTAAAGATATGATTGCCAAAGCCCAGCAATCATATACAAAGCAAGCCAATAAGAAAAGACATGCCATGAATTTTAAAGTTGACGACTATGTTTGGTTACAAATAGATAAACATAGATTACAATGTGTAGATAAACACCCAATAGTGAAATTAGCACCTAGATTCTATGGACCATTCAAGATCATACACAAAATCAATAACAATGCATTTAAACTGGAACTATCACCACATTGGAAAATTCACAATACCTTTTACATTAGTTTATTACGACCTTTTAGAGGCCAATTACCTATACACCCTGTCTATGAAAACCCACCTTTGTTAGATGAAGAGACTGGAATCCTTGAGCCTGAAGCTATTATAGATACTAACTTTATGACCACTAGAACTGGCCGTAGATATTCTAGATATTTGGTCAAGTTTAAAAACCATCCTGTTGAAGAGGCCCAATGGATGCATGCTAGAGACTTAAATGCTTTCTCTACTCTGTTAGCTCCACATTGAGCTAATAGCAATTGTGGACAATTGCTATCCCACCCCGAGGGTATGATGCCAAGAGGCATATTACACGGTGGATTCCGTGCCACAGTGGATTCCGTGAGGTTTTACGGTGGATTCCGTAAACTTTTATTACCGGGGCTCATATATAAAGTGGATTCTTTGTGCGAGAAGTCGATGGGGACGCCTATCCTTTTCGGGTGTTTTGTTAATTTTATGTGTACATGGGTGATTCCATAGCGGGTAATTCTGCAAAATACATATTTAATTAATAAACGTTTATGAGTTTAGAGTGCGCACTTGTGATAAATTAAGGTTAGGATTGATTTCTAACCAATTAATTTATTTATGTAGCTGAAGACTGCTAGGTATTCTCTTTTGTCGGTTTAATTGTATTATTTTACTAACAATTGTGAATGCTTCAGTTGATGTGTAGAGATAGCAGTAGTGACGGTGGAAAGCATTGAAGGATAGCATGTATTCGAGTTATCATCTATATTTTGATGGGCGCATACCTTAGGCATGGCATCTATATTTTGTCATGCCTATTTATTAAGGCATTTGATATTTATTTATTATTTTTGTATGCACGTGGACGCACGATTTAGATATTTGTATTTGGACATTGTATTGGGTATGCCTAACTTCTTGGGCGCCCGTCCATTAGCTTTATTTCTATTTGGCATAAAAGCAAACTCAAAAGCCAAAAGTGCGCTATTTTGTAATTTGGGCTATTATTTGAGTTTGAAGATGATTAATACATAAAATACATGCTTTATGGAGTGCTCACACAAGGCATGGGGGGAGATTGCACCCAATTGGTCTCTTGTTCATGTCGTGCAAGTCTTCTATATTGATTTGTGTGCAAAAAGTAGAGTTCTTTTATTCTTGGGGACCTTCTGACGCTCACTACGCGCGCTTACGGCATCTAATCTGTGCACCAGGTATGAAATATAATTCGAAGTTACCCATTGAGTTGATATAAGACTTTATTATTCATTATAGATAAATATCATATATCTTATACTGTTGTGGTTTGTTGTGTAGATTGAGATTGAAGATCTGGACAACTTTCTTGGAAGGGCCAAGGGCTCTAGGCCAATGAAGCTTGGAAAAAATCAAAGCCTTGGCCATTATATTGGAAACTTAAACAATCAAACAATTGTAATATATCATAGTAGATTGTCAAGCTCTCCAAGTCTACCAATGATGGCTTTGAGAGCTATCTCAAAGGTAATTGGATCTCAAGTTTTTAGCAAAGGTTTGGAGAATATCATTTTAGTGGAGAAGGAAGAAGCCATAAGAGTTTTTGGCTTCATGCCTGGATACAGTGGATCTAGAGTTGGATATTTTGGAGTTCTTGGCTTCTATTTGCTCTCTTATATAGGAGATAGTAAGAATTTGAAGCTTTTTCCAGGCTATCGAAAACAGGAGTTTTTGGAATACAGAGGTCTTATTGAGTGGGATGAAACAAAAGATTCCTCTAGAGGCCCTGTCGAGCTACCTGAAACCAAGGACTCCTCTGAAGGCCCTATTGAGGTGCCTGAAACTAAGGACTCCTCTGGAGGCCCTATCGAGGTGCCTGAAACTAAGGACTCTTTTGCAACACAATCGAACTAGAAGATGCCAAAGATTAAGGGTTTCTTGAAACCCATCTTTTCCCAACTCTTTGTTTGGTTTGTAACCATTCTGTAAATCTTTGCTTTGCGCAAGAATTTAAATATCTATCTTTTCTTCTTTGGGTAACAATGTGTATAGTCCTTGCTAAAGATGATGTATTGCTTGATGTGGTTGTATCTTTAAGCTTGAAATTATGACACATTTGTCGATAGAACCATTGAAAGACATCTAATAAACTGTTGGCTTTGTGTCTTCCACCTCCATGTCTTGTGTGTCTGAAATATTTTGTTCTTGCTTGATAATGTGATTTTTCCATACTTTGGGTTGACCAAATAGATAGAGATCCATATTGTTTAATAAAGTATGGAGCATAGTTGTATAGAATATGCTGCATAGTCAACAAATAAAAAAAGTTATTAAAAAGCATTATATGAGTTCGACAATGAAGAAACAAACATATACAAACTTCTTTCCATATAGTGAGTAAAGTGTTGATCACCCCAAGCTTCTGTCATCGCCTTTTTGAAAAGGTTCAATTGGTTTTTAAAGTCTTTGAGATCATCATCATTCCATTCAGTCTTATCATAATTAAAAAACACTTTGTTTAGTGTTTCCCAAACTTTAGCTTTTCTATTCCGAGCTTGTCCGTTATCAGTGTGATCCTTAACTGCATTATGTAGGGATTTCCACTAATTAAATTTAATAGTTGAGCCACTATTTCTCGAGTTTATCTTGCCAAGTCTCCCATGAAAGCCTAGAAACCTTCTAGCCTTCACTCTACCAATAGATGGTTTTTTTGGGACACAATTACCATCCTTAGACTTCTGAAGATCTGGTTCAATAACAACATTGCCACCATGCAAACCAATTGCAGAGAGAACTTTTTCAACCTTTGTTATAGCATCTGTTCTAGTTGATAATGGCTTCAGCTTCCATGCAAATCCTATATAGAGATGAACAAGCTTTTCAATTATCCTGCAAAGTGCATGAAGTGTACAAATATGGGCATTCGCTAAAGGAATATTCAAGTCTGGTTTAAACTGTGGATCCTTATTGTGCCTAGAGGGAGCTCTATTCCAATTGCTTGAGTTTAACTCTGCAGCTGGTGAGTATAAGCAAGGAGATCTCGAGTTGGCTCCCTTTGATACATTATACATATATTTGAGTGTCTTTAGGTCACCAGCTATGTGCCATTCAATCCTGTAGTTTCCAAATCCTTCAACAAATAGCTTTTCTCCTGCTTGTTGCCTTTGAATAACATTAGGTATTGATGTTTGATGAAAAACCCAATATAATATATCAAAATTTTCAGTATCTACATCAAATGCTCCTAGCCACCAGATGTTATATTCAGATTGAACACTAAATGATGTTGAGTGATTGCAATGACCTAACGAAAGTGCTCTATTCATCAAGGTGATAGAGATTCTCTCCAATTTTTTACATTTCAGAATCTCACTTTCATCAAGTTTAATCACAAATCTAGCCACTCCTTGTGTCTCTGCCTACTGACAAGTCATAAAATTTGATAATTAAGCATTGTAGGGTGGACAAGTCAAGGAAAATATTATTAAATTCATTGAATGTAACCTCCTTTTTCTTGCCCTTGAAGCTAGCCTTGATATGAAAAGGCTCACTTAGAATCCCCATTACTTTGTTATTAACTCTCTGTCTGATAGTCCTAACCACAAATGGCTTTAGAAGTATGCAATTGCGTACCTGTCTTGCTTCATATTTGATTGTAAAAGCTGAAAAAGTTGCATATAAGCATCTCGACTGATACCAATACTATCCAGTGTCTTCTGTACTAACTCAAAATCCAAAGAATGATCCTTTACAAATGACTCCAAGCATTGTTTCTTTGCCCTTTTTAAATTTCTTCTCCTCCAAAATATCCTTTGAAACTACTGAAGGAAGAAGATGATAATAAAACTGAGCTGCTTTTAAAGAATCTCTTTCACTTGCATTTGGTTGTAGAAGAGATCTAAACAAAATTAACATCACAAATCAATGCAAGTAATTTAAATAAATCCATATTTAAGATTTTTCAAGTGAAAAAAAAATATCTTGCTGCTTGGATTCTTTTACCACAGCCTCCTCCTCCTCATTTGAGATTCTCAATATTTTTAAGAGCTATTTGTCGATTTCAAAGGCCTAATAAAGTTTGCTTTCGTTGATAAGCTTTGATACGCTTTTCCAATGAATGAATTTTTTGTTGACAATCCTCTAGCTTCTACAACAACTCTATATTGTGTTTCATCAAAAGATGATTCTCTAGTCCAAGGATATCCTTTTCTGCAACAAGGTTAAGTGTATAACCTAAAAATCCATTGTAGCCAATCACCAATAAACCTCATTAATGATGAGCTATTATAGAAAGGAGGAGTGCTATTTCTGCCAAGGATCTTTGGGATATAGCTTTCCATCTAACCAAAGATCAATATTCTTCTTTCCTTTAAACCTCAGTATATGTTTCATAGACTCTGTAACCGTGATAGATTTTGTTCTCTTTCTTATTGGTTCATACTCACTATCCAACTCAATATGAAGATGATAGAGAGGTCTTTTATGAGAGCTACAGAGATCATTGGATGATTGATCCATAGCTGAGTTACAGAGATCATTGTGTGATTGATTCATAGCTAAGGATAGGATTAGAAGCAAGAACGAAAACAAAGAAGAGATTACTAAGGAGGAGAAAAAAAGAAGAGAGAAACGATGGAGGGACGCAATCGAGTATCCACCAAAATTCAAATTGAATATTACTTTTCACTTTAATGGGGAGAGGTAAGATCTTCATTATGACAACCTTGCCAATTTTATGGCGACCTAGATTTCTAGGTTTGATGTGACCACGAGAATATCATGATAATGACTTATTAACGAATTTTGATATTTTAACTTACCAAAATATAAATCTTTTAAAAATTCTATAAAATAATTTTATTTCTTAAATTGTTTTCTCTCTTTAGAATCTCTTACAAGGCATTTTCAAGACCTCAAAACTCCCCTAATGTAGACCCTTGGGTAGCTCAGCTGGCATTACATCTTTGAATTCTTCAAGTATTTATGCCACTTCTGTGTTCCTGCTTTGTTGTCTGAGTTTCTTGCCATCTTCTTCTTCTTCAATTGGTCAGATCATACACAGGTAGACCATATCTCCTTGTTTGACTGATTTTTCGACCTGCTTGGCATTGCATGTCATGATACATGGCCTGATAATGGTCCCTTGGACTAGTGCATTTTGGGTTTGGCCCTTTGGTTGGGTTGTAGTTGGCTTCACTGTTTGGCATGATACTCCTGGCTTATTCTCCTTCGTTTGCACCTTGATTGGGGTCCTTCCAGGCAGTTGCATTCTTTCACATGGTACTCTGACGCCTTCTCCTTGCATATCTGGCATCATTTCATTTATACCTTTACTGAACATTGCAATGACATACTTGTCATAGAATTCCAAGCCCAATATCACTTCAAAATCATCCATGGGGATTACTAAGAAGTTGAGTTTTGCTTTCCACTTGTCGGCTTTTACTTGGACTGCAAAGACTTGTTTTACTTCCTTGGCTTCTCCTTGTGCAAATGTTACTATTATTCCTTCTGGGGCCTTCGATAATTTTAATCCATGTTTTGTTGCACACCCTGGTGTCATGAAGTTGTGTATTGCCCCTATGTCCACCATGATGGGTTGGTTTCCTTTGCCCACTCGGCCTTTGATGTATAGATGGTGAACTGCCGCTACTCTAGCTGCCATGCATTGGGGTCGGGCGCTAACTGTTCCTACCCTTGGGTGGTCCATGCTCTCCTCACTTCCATTTGGAATTTCCTGGATGCGCGGTGGCTATGGTTCTTCTCCTCCATATGCGCTAGTCGCATTCACCCTTGATCCACTTGATGAAACGGTATCTTCTATCGGGTATCTGTTTTGGTAGTGTGGGCCCCCCGCATCTGAAGCATCTGATTTCAACGAACAGGCTTGGGGGTCTCCATCATGCTGTATTTGATCTGGCGGGCCCATACGATGTGCTAGGGGTTGGCCTATAGTGATTGTTTCCCCATCTTCCTGCTGCTCCTCTTGGTACTAAAGCGGTTTGTGACACGACCATGGTGGTGGCGGTGTTTTGGCTCCTTGTGTTTGTAAATTTCCCTCTAGGGGCATTGGGCCTTTGGTTCCATGAGTTGTTGTTGTTGAAGCTGTTGTTGAAGTTGTTGTTGAACCTGCTTTGGTTCCCCTTTGTTGTTCTTCTGCCTTCCAGGTCCACTAGTCTTTTGGCCATTCTCATGGCTTCTGCTAAGCTTGTTAACTCCTGTCTCTCCAAATCTTTTCTAGCCCATTCTTGCATCCCAAACAAAAATCCATGTAATTTAGTATTTGTATCCACGTTTGGTAGCTGCAGCATAATCTGCCTATATTTGCTGATGTATTCTTTTATCTTCCCTTGTGTTTGCTTGAGGTTCCTCCATTCATCTCTCACTTTGAATTTTTCCATCTTTAGAATGAAATAGTCCTTCAATTCTTCGTGGAGTTCTTCCCACGAAAAGATGGTGTGGCCCTGCTCTTGCTCCAGCAAGTACCAATTGGCAGCGTCCTCTTCCAAGTAAATGGATGCCACCTCCGCCTTCCTGTCTTCAGTTATTCATGAATACTTCAAGTACATGTCCACCTCTGCGATCCATTTCTTCAAAACCAGCCCATCTCTCTCTCCCTTGTACTTGGCTGGTTGGGGTATCTTGAATTTTCCATAGTCGTCTTTTGAACTATCACTATCTTCCTCCTCTTTATGGTGATGCTTCTTCTCCTTCTTCTTGTATTTCTTTTTACTTCCTATTTCTACTACTTTCTCCTTCTCTTTCCTTGTATCTTGCGCCCTCCTAGATGTCTCCTCTCTACCCATTCTATCCATCTCCTCTTGCATTCTGTGTCTTTTCTCCTCTTCTTTTGCTGTTGTATCACCCATTCTCTATAGCCCTGCTCCACTTTTAGTTTTTTCTTCCTTTCCTTCTCCTCTTTCTTCATCTGCATGTTCCTCCATATTGACTCCAGCATGCCTGACATGCCATCTAATTGTCTTTCCAGTCTGGCCACCTTCTCCTCTTGGGCCACTCTCCATTCTTACCCTCTACTCTTCTTCCTCTCCTCCATTGTTGGGAGGGTGACATTCTCCCTTTCGTCCTCCATGTGCTTGGTGGTGGTGTCGGCACAGGGAAGCCGCGTTTCGCCTGTGGTGGTGTGGGTCGTGCCGCGGGGAAGCCGCGTCACGTCTTCAAATGGTGGGGTGTCGGGGTTGGGACGTCACACCGGGGGCCGACCCGTCAGGGGGCGACGCGACGTGGGGCATCGCGTTGTGGGTCGTTACGACTTCAATATCTTCGTGCACTGGATCTTCTCTCTTGCTTCCGTGAGCACTCCTTCACTCTGAGTCTGATACCAAGTGTGATAAACCTGCACTTGTTACGCACTCAACACAGCACAGAAAGGTAACACGATATATGAGTTCAAGGTATACTCATGTATTATTCAATCCAAAAAGTGGGATAGCATAGACACATCCCAGGACTACACCCTTGTGATGCCACACATATGAGGGTTCACCACGTAGTGTGGAAACAAGGCAGGGCTTTGAGTCACTACTATTCCCTATATAGGTGCATTCAGTAGCAACGCCATGGTATAGCTACAAAGCCCTTACACACCCCCCCAAAAAAAAAAACTATGGGAACTACTCCATACACAAGAAGTAGGTGTAGATTCAAAAACCTTTGTACTCGGACTTATGCTTCCAATCCAAGTTGGATGACTCTTCTATCTCTAGGACTTTGCTAGTGCCCTTGAGCTATGCGTGAGTGCAATGCCTACTAATGTTGGGGCAAATAGGGAACACTACTTTGTGGGGAGAGGAGCTAATTAGGATATAGAGAGGCACAGTCACCAGGATGTGAATTTGGGGACTCGAATATTGAGGGATGTGACTAGAGCAGCCCATGCTTGCGGCTTTCGAACAAGTTTCAACTTCACGAGGTTCACTTGAATGTTTTTTTATAATGCGAAAATTATATTAATGAATAAAAATATTTACATCAACCGATTAAAGCAGGGATGTTGCATAGCTCCATACAAAGGGGTGCTACTTTTTAGATTTCCATCAGAGGTTTTTTCTCAAAGTTCTATGCCATGCTCGAAAGGTTGAGCTAAGTCTCTTCATACCCTTAAGGGCAACTAAAATCTCTTTCTTAACTGCCTGGACATTGAGAGTCTTTCAAAATGGAATTCTGCCAAAACATCGAGAATTCATGTGTCTCTAGATAGCTCTGATGGCGATAGCCCTTGACACATTCCAAAGTTGTAGAGAGGCTTCCACTACAAGGATTTGAGCTAGTAACGATGCCGATTAGCGACGGCGGATAGCGGCGTCGCTATTGGCGTCGCAATAGTGACGCGCCACAGGGAAAAAAGCGACTGAAACCGAGTGCGGTTTTCATTTCGCATTTGCTCTATTGTGAGTTTTGAGAGCGAGAGCGGGGGAGAGAGCGACCGTCGTGAGAGAAGGAGAGGAAGAAGACTTGCCGCCGCCGCCGCCGCCGTTGTTCGCGAAGAAGAGGAAGAAGACTTGCCGCCGCTGCCACCGCCGTTGTTCGCGAAAGAGAGAAGGAGCCTTCATCGCAAAGAGGAGCCACCCCACGCTCTCCATATCTCATCGGTGAGTCTCCCTCTCTCTTTCTTTTGCTTGTTTAAGGTTTAAATCACTCTCTCTTTCTTTTGCTTGTTTAGGAGAGGAAAGAGAGGGAGAGGGAGGGGGAGAGGGAGGGGGAGGAAATGAGAGAGGGAGAGAAAGAGAAAGAGAGGGAGAGGGAGGGAGAGGGAGAGTGCATTCTCTCTCTCCCTCTCCCTTTTGATTGTTTAATGTTTAAATCACTTTCTTTTTTGCATGTTTAGGAGAGGAAACGAGAGAGTAAGAGAGAAAGAGAGGGAGAAAGAGAAAGAGAAAGAGAAAGAGAAAGAGAAAGAGAGGGAGAGGGAGAGGGAGAGGGAGAGGGAGGGGGAGGAAATGAGAGAGGGAGAGAAAGAGAAAGAGAGGGAGAGGGAGGGAGAATGCATTTTCTCTCTCCCTCTCCCTTTTGCCTGTTTAATGTTTAAATCACTTTATTTTTTGCTTGTTTAGGAGAGGAAATGAGAGAGAAAGAGAGGGAGAGGGAGGGGGAGGGGAAGGAAATGAGAGAGGGAGAGAAAGAGAAAGAGAGGGAGAGTGCATTGTCTCTCTCCCTCTCCCTTTTGCTTGTTTAATGTTTAAATCACTTTATTTTTTGCTTGTTTAGGAAATGAGAGAGAAAGAGAGATAGAGAGGGAGAGAAAGAGAGGGAGAGGGAGAGGGAGGGAAAGGAAATGAGAGAGGGAGAGAAAGAGAAAGAGAGGGAGAGGGAGAGTGCATTCTCTCTCTCACTCTCCCTCTTGCTTGTTTAATGTTTGAATCACTTTCTTTTTTGCTTGCTTAGGAGAGGAAATGAGAGAGAAAGAGAGAAAGAGAGGGAGAGGGAGAGAGAGGGAGAGAAAGCAAGGGAGAGGGAGGGGAAAGAAATTTAAGATAATAGACTTATGGATAATGGTATGCAAAGTGCTTTGCCATGGGCCACGTACATTGGTGACTCTTTAAGATGGCTTAAAATTGGTCATGTCCTTCATAATGTCCAAGTAGGGGATCTAATTGTGATATGCATAATTCATTGTTTTTGTATTAACTTTATAGGCATAACAAATTAGAAATCATGCCAACTAGTCAACGGAAGGACTAAAAGAAAATGATACCGTAGCTAATGGTCATTACGATACTTCATCAAAATGAACCCAAAAGTATTGTTATAGAAGAAGAATCCCTTAAATTGAGTATAGGATATTTTCTCTCAGGTCTTATGATTATGAGTAGAATTGATTGAAATAAATTTTATTACTATAGTTGATAAATTTCATAGATGGCATTAATTTTAATACGCGATCCTAAGACAAAAAAACCCCATTTCTAAGATGCTTTTTGTTGAGACTGGTTTATTATTAGACTAAGAGATCCTCAATTATGCTCATAAATGGATTACTTATACTCAAAGCCCTCAAGTGCAGTTTTTTATAATAACGAATAATTATCTACCGGGACAAACAAATCCTTGAGCATGATACAAGGCCGAGATATAACATCAAAAAATCTCTCAACTACTATGTGCAATGTAAGATTTATGGTCAACTTGCAACTTGACGTACATCTCCATAAAGCTATCCATTTAAGCCTCGTTTGTTGTAATGTAGATAAGATGGAAAACGAAGAAGGTCTTATTGTTCAAGACCGCGAGACGTATCTTAATCAGCGTGTCCCATGTCCTTGCTCCCAATGCAAGTTGGCAATTAGACGAAAACGCCGATTGTCTATAGAACACGTACGACGATTTGGCGAGTTTCAATTTAAGATCATTGATCAGGTGATTGCGGATTTTCAGCAAACGGTAATTTGAAGTTAATATTAATCGTGCATTGTACTCGCAAGCTAATTAAAAACCATACACAATAAGATTGGGTCTTGTTGGCAAATTTTCTATCTAGGGGGATGTTGTCTCGACCCAAGGGGGAGTGCACCCTTTGTGGCCAATTAGAAGAGTTCGTGGACGTGTGATGGATGGATTGCAGGAGTCAATCCACCACGCAAGGCCCATCTATGCCGTCAATGCTAGAGGAGACAGACAACCTTCCCGACCTACCTACAATCTTGGAGCCTGAGATGGAGGCAATGATCGATGCATTGATTCCCATGGATGTTGAGACATCTGACCCGCTTAGAGAGGAAGCATCCATACCATTATATGATGGGTGCCGAGTATCTCGATTGAAGACATTGCTTGCACTCTTAAGTGTGCAAGCAAAATACGGTTGGAGCGATACGAGTGTGACCAAGTTATTCAGGTACCTTGCACATAGGCTTCATTGATTTATTTTTTTACAGTATTATTGCAAACATTTTTGCTTTTTCAAGGTGTTTTATAATTTTTTTCAGGTTATTGAAATATCATATATTACCACCTGCAAATACCATGCCAGAGTCTTGTGATGATGCACGACATGTTTTACGAAAGCTTGGCATGGACTACAATAACATCCATGCATGTATCAACGACTGCATACTGTTTCGAGATGAATACGAGATTATGGAGACATGTCCAAAGTGTGGTGCTCACAGGTATCGACAGGACTTGCAAGGGCAAACCATCCCTCAAAAAGTTCTCAGATACTTTTCACTCATCCCCTGCATAAACCACATGTTTCGCACGTCTGGCATGGCAAGCTTGACAATGTGGCATAAGCAGAATAGGTCCACGGATGGAGTTCAACGAATATCAGCGGATTCGCGCGCATGGAGCCACATTGACTCTACCTTCCCAGGCTTTGCGCGAGAGCCAAGGAATCTTCGGCTCGGTCTCGCCATGGATGGTGTGAACCCATTCGGTCTACGCTCCACTTCTTACAGTGTGTGGTCTATAGTGCTTGTCAACTACAACATCCCTCCATGGCTTTCTACGAAGAAAGGACATCTCATCCTTAGCTTGCTCGTCCCGGGCCGCTACAAAGTAAAAAATATGGATGTGTATCTTCGTCCATTAGTCGATGAGCTTAAGATTTTGTGGGAGGAGGGGGTCACTGTGCAAGATATGAGCAGGTGCGATGGTCGGCGGTCAGCCAACATTCGAGTCATTCTCATGTGGACGATGCATGACTTTCCGGGATTGGGAGAGTGCTCAGGTGAGCAGACCTCCGTTCTCGCTCGTAATATCTATATTTTATTTCATTCAATCAAGTATTCACTAGGTCGTGGCTCGCCTTACAGGTCTGGTTACCTCAAGTTATCATGCATGTCCATTGTGTGGGCCACAGTTAGACTCCCAAAGGTCACGAACCATGAAGAAGATGGTATATCAAGGACACACCGCTTTCTTGCCGAAGGATCATGAACTCAGGGAAGGTTTCCTTGGACGACCTCCAACACGTATGAACACTGCAAGCTGGTACGAGCTGAAAATGGTAAACTCGGAATCACATCCAAATGGAATATGACGGTTCTCAGTTTTCTACGAGTTGCCATATTGGACCCACTTACAGGTCAACCACTTGTTTGCTTGCTAATTGTAACACGACATGGTTTATGTCACAATGGTTTGAACTCGCTTTGTACGTGTTTGTGAACAGGTAATCTTCTATCCAAACCCCCGACAACCTCGATGGTGGTATGTTATACCTTCAACTCCTCGAAGTGCGAGAGTATATGATCAAAGCGATGTTCCGGGCATAGATGAAGAAAATATGCAAATAGAGGGGTCGATATTACAAGGGGTGGAGGCCACCGCAAGCTTGGAGCCCGCATCGGCTAACAATGATGGAAATACATTAGTCCAAGAATTTTTTAAGAACGAGACAGACTCGTTCTTTTGTGGTGACATGTCTATCGACCTTCCAGTGTATGCAGAGTTGTGTCAGGAGATTAACATGGGACCATAGAATACTTCATTCTTGGAGAATTATATTACTCAATTCGTTGTTTAGATATTCCATAAAGGTACATAAGATATGCATTTTAAAAGGGTTTTTTTAAAAATGATTTATATTATTGTGCTTTGTATAGTTTAAATTGATTATTCTAACACCATTTTTTATCTGTGCAGGTGACATTTTTAGGATGAGTCGAGGGATGAGCGATGAGGAGTTTTAGGACATGATGGCACGCATGTCTCCAGATCAGCTCGCGAGATTTAGAGAGATGGCAGACCAAGAGCTGTCTCATTCTTCGTCAGGGCGCTCTACTAGATCTGCTTCAGCGCGATCAGATGCTTCAGCTTCGAGTAGACGATCTCGACGCTCACGACTTGGGCCAGAGTGAGGGACTACATCGGGATTAGGGGGTGCTGCTATGGAGACACGGATGTGGTGTCTCCCTCTCGTCGTTCAGCTGGAGTTGTGTCACCTCCAGGATTTGTCACACCTGTGGGGATGTCTACTCCAGTTACTCTGGCTTTTGAGCAGCTGTCAGCGGGTGGCACCCCTTTTGGTGGCACCCCCTTTGGTGGCACCCCTTTGAGTGGCACTCCGAGAGAGGTTACCCCCGTCGGTACACTGGATGCACAGGGGTCTCTAGATATGCCCAAGAGCGTGGACGGAGATGGGAGAGGACCCATCTTAGGCAAACTCCTAGGGGTTATGGATACCAGGTTGATAGTAGGTCAGGAGCCATCATCATGAATGATGAGGGGAGGAGGGTGATGGCTCGCATGAGAGAGTTGTGCCAACAAGTTTTTCGGCACAACGTCCTGGATCATTGGAAGAACATATCGGAGGGGAGCAAGGACTATATAGTAGCATCCTTGCACGAGGAGTTTCCGGTGCCAGCTGCAATAGACAGATTCTCTACGGGCTGGATGATGGATTGCATGCGTGCATACATGTCACATAGATGATCCGACGCACGCAAGGCAATCAAGAGTGGGGCTGCAAAGCCCAAGTGGTTAGATGCAGACGACTGGCGCTGACTGAGGGAGGAGGCTACAGATTCACCAGGACGTTGGAGTCAGCAACGGGAGGCGGCGAGGGCACGACTCGAGGCCGGAGTGGTCCATCATCTTGGGAGTGGCGGCCACAGGACATATTTGGAGGACTTTGTAAGTTTCTCTTTTGTTTTGCTTATTTGTTTTTTTGAAATATTCTTTGTACTGACAATCATGTTTCTAACAGTTAGCATTTTGTTTTCTTTGCAGCACTCCATTACAAATCGCGATCCGCAAGGCCTTGAGACTCGATATGCAGAGAGGCACGGACTCAATGCATTGATCGACCGACTGTATAGACGCGGCGGCCCTGTAAGTCACTCATCTTTCTTGTCCGTAGTTACCATGAGATATTTGAATGCATTATTGTATGGTGGATTGATATGTTGTTTCTTTTTCTGCAGAATCCGTTCGATGCTCCTTTGCGGCGGGACGAGCTTTCGGGGGACGAGGATTTCTAGCTCGCCCTTGGATCCTTGGAGCTCACACACCTTTAGTTTTTAGTCGCCTGATCTATGTAGACATTTTCTATGTATTAGTGATATCCTTTCATGATTGTACCAATCGCATTTTATACGATCATGTATTTATTTCATGTATCAGTTTTATGATTTCAGTATACATTCTTTTTGTTTGCAAGCGCTTTGTATGCAATAGTGCAGAAACTATTTTGTATGGCTCTCATACAGCACACAGTGCTATATCTGCTACAAATTTTTTTTTCCCTGTTACCGTCGCTATTTGCGTCGAAAATTTACTGCTCGCGTCGCTATATGCATCGCTATATGCATCGGTCGCTATATGCATCGCTATATTGCGATGCATATAGCGACGCCAATAGCGACGTTTCTATGGCGTCGCCAATAACAACGTTTTTTGCGACGAGGGGGGCAAATTTTGTTGTTTGTATTTTCCTCGCTTTAAACGTCGGTATAAGGTCTATATCTTGTAGTGTTCATTTATGTTACCCCCATCACTAATCAGCACACTCTTGGTTGTTGCAGATGTATGAAAGTAGGGTTTCTCAATCCATTGCTGAAGGGCTTTCCAAAGTAGTCTAACCTATGAGCAATCCCAAAGCAAGTGCCTGAGAGATTCATTATGCCTCCCACACAGCCCACAGAGTGGAGAGACATTCTTGTATTTGCATGTTCGTTCCCTGGTAGGAAACTTATTCATCAAAACTTTCTACAAGATAAAGTTCAGTTTGTGAGATGGGGTTAGAGCCACACTCTTCTATTTCACCTTTTCTAGGTTCTCATCTTTGTTCGTGGCAACATCAGCTTCCAAACTTCAACTGTCTTCACGAGAAACCTCCCCTCAAACTGACAAAAGTACTTAGCTCTCCTGCAATCGGCTAAAGGCTTTCCAGTTGCAAATTTCAGCTCCTCTAAGATTTTCTTGTCTTTGGCAAAAAAAGAAGAGGGTCGTTCCTCCTTCTTGGTAGCTAAGGTATCCTTTACCCATGAAGCCTCCTCTTCACTTAGGCTCCATTGTTGTTTCATCTCAATGCCCTCTATCCAATTTAAGGTATAGTCATCTGAAAGATAATTTCGTTGCATAGTAACCTTGAGATAAAACATGTGTGCCTTGCAAGTACTTGTTCATTTTCATAGGCCTTGGGAAAGGTCCAAATTGATTGATTAAGACTTGAATCTCCACCTCTTCCTTCACTCCCACCCCACACAAAAGCCCTTAAAAATTCGTACTAGACTGAGACAATTCTTCCTGCTAGACTGAGACAATTCTCTGAGCTACTTTAGAGTTGGGGAGCTTGACCTTGAAACAATTCAAGAGTATATCCTAAAGCCAACTGCCTCTCAGTAATTTGCAAGTCGAGATCCAATGTGTGAAGATGTATGCCCATGGCTGGTCAGAATCAATCTTCTTAGCCAGCTACAAAACAACCCTATCTGCTTTTGGCTTCAAAGCCTCTATGCCAAGACCTCCTTCGTACCTGGGTGTTGTTACCACTTCCCATGAAAAGGGAAGCCACTGTTGGCACTCACCATTTGACCAAAGAAACCTCTTGAAAAGATTTTCAAACTCGCACCAATTAAATTTGCTAAAAGCAAAAATTGTTGCATAAAAAATCATAACTGACACCATCATTGATGATAGAATTACTAGTTTGCCACCAACTGTGTAAGACTCACTCTTCCATCTAGCAATCTTGGTTATGAAATTAGCAAGAAACTACTAGAATCTTTACTTTTGAGAGACTCCTATGCCCAAAAATGGGCACCCCA